>NW_027522646.1:0-42859 GCF_052094955.1 Ictidomys tridecemlineatus
TAGGAGAAAACAGAGTGAAACCTCAAAATGAAAACGGTTACTGCAAATATACGGTTTAACCTAGAAGAATGAAATTTGGCGAGCCAAGTTGGATTGGTGTACTGATCATTACTTGAAAGTATCATCAAGATTGGGTGAAAAAGTGTTTGCTGAGATTTCAGGCAACTCGTAGTTTTTTGGAAGCTTGGCAAGCCCTTTCCATGAAAGTGATTCTTGCCAGTGTCTTCTTAGGGCTACATCAACAGCAAACAAACCATAAAGAAAAAACTTGAAACTGCTTTATTGTGTCAAGTTTCAAAGAACTAGCAGAAACCGTGTTTGATTTAGAGTTCCAAATACTTGTATCCCTATAGGAGAAAACAGAGTGAAACCTCAAAATGAAAACGGTTACTGCAAACGAACGGTTTAACCTAGAAGAACAAAATTTGGCGAGCCAAGTGGGATTGCTGTACTGATCATTACCTGAAAGTATCATCAAGATTGGGTGAAAAAGTGTTTGCTGAGATTTCAGGCAACTCGTAGTTTTTTGGAAGCTTGGCAAGCCCTTTCCATGAAAGTGATTCTCGCCAGTCTCTGCTTAGGGCTACATCAACAGCAAACAACCATAGAGATAGAACTTGAAACTGCTTTATTGTGTCAAGTTTCAAAGAGCTAGCAAAAACCGTCTTTGATTTAGAGTTCCAAATACATGTGTCCCCATAGGAGAAAAAATAGTGAAACCTCAAAATGAAAACGGTTACTGCAAAGGAACGTTTTAACCTAGAAGAACGAAATTTGGCGAGCCAGGTGGGATTGGTGTACTGATCATTACCTGAAAGTATCATCAAGTTTGGGTGAAAAAGTGTTTGTTGAGATTTCAGGCAACTCTTAGTTTTTTGGAAGCTTGGCAACGCCTTTCCATGAAAGTGATTCTCGCCAGGCTCTGCTTAGGGCTACATCAACAGCAAACAAAGCATAGAGATAGAACTTGAAACTGCTTTATTGTTTCAAGTTTCAAAGAGCTAGCACAAACCGTGTTTGATTTAGAGTTCCAAATACATGTATCCCTATAGGAGAATACAGAGTGAAACCTCAAAATGAAATCGGTTACTGCAAACGAACCATTTAACCTAGAAGAACGAATTTTGGTGAGCCAAGTGGGATTGGTGTACTGATCAATACCTGAAAGTATCATCAAGATTGGGTGAAAAAGTGTTTGCTGAGATTTCATGCAACTCGTAGTTTTTTGGAAGCATGGCAAGCCCTTTATATGAAAGTGATTCTCGCCAATCTCTGCTTAGGGCTACATCAACAGCAAACCAACCATAGAGATAGAACTTGAAACTGCTTTATTGTGTCAAGTTTCAAAGAGCTAGCATAAATTGTGTTTGATTTAGTGTTCCAAATACATGTATCCCTATAGGAGAAAACAGAGTGAAACCTCAAAATGAAAACGATTACTGCAAATGAACAGTTTAACCTAGAAGAACGAAATTTGGCGAGCCAAGTGGGATTGCTGTACTGATCATTACCTGAAAGAATCATCAAGATTGGGTGAAAAAGTGTTTTCTGAGACTTCAGGGAACTCTTAGTTTTTTGGAAGCTTGGCAAGCTCATTCCATGAAAGTGATTCTGGCCAGTCTCTGCTTAGGGCTACATTAACAGCAAACAAACCATCGAGATAGAACTTGAAACTGCTTTACTGTGTCAAGTTTCAAAGAGCTAGGACAAACTGTGTTTGATTTAGAGTTCCAAATACATGTATCCCTATAAGAGAAAACAGAGTGAAACCTCAAAATGAAAAGGGTTACTGCAAACGAACAGTTTAACCTAAAAGAACAAAATCTGGCGAGCCAAGTGGGATTGGTGTACTGATCATTACCTGAAAGTATCATCAAGATTGGGTGAAAAAGTGTTTGCTGAGATTTCAGGCAACTCGTAGTTTTTTGGAAGCTTGGCAGGCCCTTTCCATGAAAGTGATTCTCGCCAGTCTCTGCTTAGGGCTACATCAACAGCAAACAAACCATAGAGATAGAACTTGAAACTGCTTTCTTGTGTCAAGTTTCAAAGAGCTAGCACAAACCGTGTTTGATTTAGAGTTCCAAATACATGTGTAACCATAGGAGAAAACAGACTGAAACCTCACAATGAAAACGGATACTGCAAACCAACGGGTTAACCTAGAAGAACGAAATTTGGCGAGCCAAGTGGGATTGGTGTACTTATCATTACCTGAAAGTATCATCAAGATTGGGTGAAAAAGTGTTTGCGGAGATTTCAGGCTACTTGAAGTTTTTTGGAAGCTTGGCAAGCCCTTTCCATGAAAGTGATTCTCGCCAGTCTCTGCTTAGGGCTAAATCAACAGCAAAAAACCATAGAGATAGAACTTGAAACTGCTTTATTGTGTCAAGTTTCAAAGAGCTAGCACAAACGGTGTTTGATTTAGAGTTCCAAATACATGTATTCCTAAAGGAAAAAACAGAGTGAAACCTCAAAATGAAAACGGTTACTGCAAACGAACGGTTTAACCGTCAATAACGAATTTGGCGAGCCAAGTGGGATTGGTGTACTGATCATTACCTGAAAGTATCATCAAGATTGGGTGAAAAAGTGTTTGCTGAGATTTCAGGCAACTCGTAGTTTTTTGGAAGCTTGGCAAGCCCATTCCATGAAAGTGATTCTGGCCAGTCTCTGCTTAGGGCTACATCAAAGGCAAACAAACCATAGAGATAGAACTTGAAACTGCCTTATTGTGTCAAGTTTCAAAGAGCTACCAAGAATCGTGTTTGATTTAGAGTTCCAAGTACATGTATCCCTATAGGAGAAAACAGAGTGAAACCTCAAAATGAAAACGTTTACTGCAAATGAACGGTTTAACCTAGAAGAACGAAATTTGGCTAGCCAAGTGGGATTGGTGTACTGATCATTACCTGAAAGTATCATCAAGATTGGATGAAAAGTGTTTGCTGAGATTTCAGGCAACTCGTAGTTTTTTGGTAGCTTGGCAAGCCCTTTCCATGAAAGTGATTCTGGCCAGTCTCTGCTTAGGGCTACATCAACAGCAAACAAACCATAGAGATAGAACTTGAAACTGCCTTATTGTGTCAAGTTTCACAGAGCAAGCCCAAATCGTGTTTGATTTAGAGTTCCACATACATGTATCCCTATAGGAGAAAACAGAGTGAAACCTCAAAATGAAAACGGTTACTACAAACGAACGGTTTAACCTAGAAAATGTAAATTTGGCGAGCCATGTGGGATTGGTGCACTGATCATTATGTGAAAGTATCATCAAGATTGGGTGATAAAGTGTTTGCTGAGATTTCAGGCAACTCATAGTTTTTTGGAAGCTTGGCAAGCCCTTTCCATGAAAGTGATTCTAGCCAGTCTCTGCTTAGGGCTACATCAACAGCAAACAAATTATAGAGATAGAATTTGAAACTGCTTTATTGTGTCAAGTTTCAAAGAGCTAGCACAAACCGTGTTTGATTTAGAGTTCCACATACATGTATCCCTATAGGAGAAAACAGAGTGAAACCTCAAAATGAAAACGGTTACTGCAAATATACGGTTTAACCTAGAAGAATGAAATTTGGCGAGCCAAGTTGGATTGGTGTACTGATCATTACTTGAAAGTATCATCAAGATTGGGTGAAAAAGTGTTTGCTGAGATTTCAGGCAACTCGTAGTTTTTTGGAAGCTTGGCAAGCCCTTTCCATGAAAGTGATTCTTGCCAGTGTCTTCTTAGGGCCACATCAACAGCAAACAAACCATAAAGAAAAAACTTGAAACTGCTTTATTGTGTCAAGTTTCAAAGAGCTAGCAGAAACCGTGTTTGATTTAGAGTTCCAAATACTTTTATCCCTATAGGAGAAAATAGAGTGAAACCTCAAAATGAAAACGGTTACTGCAAACGAACGGTTTAACCTAGAAGAACGAAATTTGGCGAGCCAAGTGGGATTGCTGTACTGATCATTACCTGAAAGTATCATCAAGATTGGGTGAAAAAGTGTTTGCTGAGATTTCAGGCAACTCGTAGTTTTTTGGAAGCTTGGCAAGCACTTTCCATGAAAGTGATTCTCGCCAGTCTCTGCTTAGGGCTACATCAACAGCAAACAAACCATAGAGATTGAACTTGAAACTGCTTTATTGTGTCAAGTTTCAAAGAGCTAGCACAAACCATGTTTGATTTAGAGTTCCAAACACATGTATCCCTATAGGAGAAAACAGAGTGAAACTTCAAAATGAAAACGGTTACTGCTAACGAACGTTTTAACCTAGAAGAATGAAATTTGGCGAGCCAAATGGGACTGGTGTTCTGATCATTACCTGAAAGTATCATCAAGATTGGGTGAAAAAGTGTTTGCTGAGATTTCAGGCAACTCGTAGTTTTTTGGAAGCCTGGCAGGCCCTTTCCATGAAAGTGATTCTCGCCAGTCTCTGCTAAGGGCTACATCAACAGCAAACAAACCATAGAGATAGTCCTTGAAACTGCTTTATTGTGTCAAGTTTCATAGAGCTAGCACAAACCGTGTTTGATTTAGAGTTCCAAATACATGTATCCCTATAGGAGAAAACAGAGTGAAACCTCAAAATGAAAACGGTTACTGCAAACGAACGGTTTAACCGTCAATAACGAAATTTGGCGAGCCAAGTGGGATTGGTGTACTGATCATTACCTGAAAGTATCATCAAGATTGGGTGAAAAAGTGTTTGCTGAGATTTCAGGCAACTCGTAGTTTTTTGGAAGCTTGGCAAGCCCTTTCCATGAAAGTGATTCTGGCCAGTCTCTGCTTAGGGCTACATCAAAGGCAAACAAACCATAGAGATAGAACTTGAAACTGCCTTATTGTGTCAAGTTTCAAAGAGCTACCAAGAATCGTGTTTGATTTAGAGTTCCAAGTACATGTATCCCTATAGGAGAAAACAGAGTGAAACCTCAAAATGAAAACGTTTACTGCAAACGAACGGTTTAACCTAGAAGAACGAAATTTGGCTCGCCAAGTGGGATTGGTGTACTGATCATTACCTGAAAGTATCATCAAGATTGGGTGAAAAAGTGTTTGCTGAGATTTCAGGCAACTCATAGTTTTTTGGAATCTTGGCAAGCCCTTTCCGTGAAAGTGATTCTCGCCAGTCTCTGCTTAGGGCTACATCAACAGCAAACAAACCATAGATATAGAACTTGAAACTGCTTTATTGTGTCAGGTTTCAAAGAGCTAGCACAAACCGTGTTTGGTTTAGAGTTCCAAATACATGTATCCCTATAGGAGAAAACAGAGTGAAACCTCAAAATGAAAACGGTTACTGCAAACGAACGGTTTAACCTAGAAGAACGAAATTTGGTGAGCCAAGTGGGATGGGTGTACTGATCATTACCTGAAAGTATCATCAAGATTGGGTGAAAAAGTGTTTGCTGAGATTTCAGGAAACTCGTAGATTTTTGGAAGCTTGGCAAGCCCTTTCCATGAAAGTGATTCTCGCCAGTCTCTGCTTAGGGCTACATCAACAGCAAAGAAACCATACAGATAGAACTTAAAAGTGATTTATTGTGTAAAGTTTCAAAGAGCTAGCACAAACCGTGTTTGATTTAGAGTTCCAAATACATGTATCCCTATAGGAGAAAACAGAGTGAAACCTCAAAATGAAAACGGTTACTGCAAACGAACGGTTTTAACCTAGAAGAACAAAATTTGGCGAGCCAAGTGGGATGGGTGTACTGATCATTACTTGAAAGTATCATCAAGATTGGGTGAAAAAGTGTTTGCTGAGATTTCAGGCAACTCGTAATTTTTTGGAAGCTTGGCAAGCCCTTTCCATGAAAGTGATTCTCGGAGTCTCTGCTTAGGGCTACATCAACAGCAAACAATCCATAGAGATAGAACTTGAAACTGCTTTATTGTGTCAAATTTCAAAGAGCTAGCACAAACCATGTTTGATTTAGAGTTCCAAATACATGTATCCCTATAGGAGAAAACAGAGTGAAACCTCAAAATGAAAACGGTTACTGCAAACGAACTCTTTAACCTAGAAGAACTAAATTTGGCGAGAAAACTGGGATTGGTGTACTGATCATTACCTGAAAGTATCATCAAGATTGGGTTAAAAAGTGTTTGCTGAGTTTTCTGGCAACTCGTAGTTTTTTGGAAGCTAGGCAAGCCCTTGCCATGAAAGTGATTCTCGCCAGTCTCTGCTTAGGGCTACATCAACAGCAAAGAAACCATACAGATAGAACTTAAAACTGATTTATTGTGTCAAGTTTCAAAGAGCTAGCACAAACCATGTTTGATTTAGAATTCCAAATACATGTATCCCTATAGGAGAAAACAGAGTGAAAACTCAAAATGAAAACGGTTACTGCAAACGAACGGTTTTAACCTAGAAGAACAAAATTTGGCGAGCCAAGTGGGATTGGTGTACTGATCATTACCTGAAAGTATCATCAAGATTGGGTGAAAAAGTGTTTGCTGAGATTTCAGGCAACTCGTTGTTTTTTGGAAGCTTGGCAAGCCCTTTCCATGAAAGTGATTCTGGCCAGTCTCTGCTTAGGGCTACATCAACAGCAAACAAACCATAGAGATAGAACTTGAAACTGCCTTATTGTGTCAAGTTTCACAGAGCTAGCCCAAATCGTGTTTGATTTAGAGTTCCCCATACATGTATCCCTATAGGAGAAAACAGAGTGAAACCTCAAAATGAAAACGGTTACTACAAACGAACGGTTTAACCTAGAAAATCTAAATTTGGCGAGCCATGTGAGATTGGTGCACTGATCATTATGTGAAAGTATCATCAAGATTGGGTGATAAAGTGTTTGCTGAGATTTCAGGCAACTCATAGTTTTTTGGAAGCTTGGCAAGCCCTTTCCATGAAAGTGATTCTAGCCAGTCTCTGCTTAGGGCAACATCAACAGCACACAAATTATAGAGATAGAATTTGAAACTGCTTTATTGTGTCAAGTTTCAAAGAGCTAGCACAAACCGTGTTTGATTTAGAGTTCCACATACATGTATCCCTATAGGAGAAAACAGAGTGAAACCTCAAAATGAAAACGGTTACTGCAAATATACGGTTTAACCTAGAAGAATGAAATTTGGCGAGCCAAGTGGGCTTGGTGTACTGATCATTACCTGAAAGTATCATCAAGATTGGGTGAAAAAGTGTTTGCTGAGATTTCAGGCAACTCGTAGTTTTTTGGAAGCTTGGCAAGCCCTTTCCATGAAAGTGATTCTCGCCAGTCTCTGCTTAGGGCTACATCAACAGCAAACAAACCATAGAGATTGAACTTGAAACTGCTTTATTGTGTCAAGTTTCAAAGAGCTAGCACAAACCATGTTTGATTTAGAGTTCCAAACACATGTATCCCTATAGGAGAAAACAGAGTGAAACTTCAAAATGAAAACGGTTACTGCTAACGAACGTTTTAACCTAGAAGAATGAAATTTGGCGAGCCAAATGGGACTGGTGTTCTGATCATTACCTGAAAGTATCATCAAGATTGGGTGAAAAAGTGTTTGCTGAGATTTCAGGCAACTCGTAGTTTTTTGGAAGCCTGGCAGGCCCTTTCCATGAAAGTGATTCTCGCCAGTCTCTGCTTAGGGCTACATCAACAGCAAACAAACCATAGAGATAGTCCTTGAAACTGCTTTATTGTGTCAAGTTTCAAAGAGCTAGCACAAACCGTGTTTGATTTAGAGTTCCAAATACATGTATCCCTATAGGAGAAAACAGAGTGAAACCTCAAAATGAAACCGGTTACTGCCAACGAACGGTTTAACCTAGAAGAACGAAATTTGGCGAGCCAAGTGGGATTTGTGTAGTGATCATTAGGTGAAAGTATCATCAAGATTGGGTGAAAAAGTGTTTGCTGAGATTTCAGGCAACTCGTAGTTTTTTGGAAGCTTGGCAAGCCCTTTCCATGAAAGTGATTCTCGCAAGTCTCTGCTTAGGGCTACATCAACAGCAAACAAACCCTGGAAATAGAACTTGAAACTGCTTTATTGTGTCAAGTTTCAAAGAGCTAGCACAAACCCTGTTTGATTTAGAGTTCCAAATACATGTATCCCTATAGGAGAAAACAGAGTGAAACCTCAAAATGAAAACGGTTACTGCAAACGAACGGTTTAACCTAGAAGAACGAAATTTGGCGAGCCAAGTGGGATTGCTGTACTGATCATTACCTGAAAGTATCATCATGATTGGGTGAAAAAGTGTTTGGTGAGATTTCAGGCAACTCGTAGTTTTTTGGAAGCTTGGCAAGCCCTTTCCATGAAAGTGATTCTCTCCAGTCTCTGCTTAGGGCTACATCAACAGCAAACAAACCATAGAGATAGAACTTGAAACTGCTTTATTGTGTCAAGTTTCAAAGAGCTAGCACAAACCGTGTTTGATTTAGAGTTCCAAATACATGTATCCCTATAGGAGAAAACAGAGTGACACCTCAAAATGAAAACGGTTACTGCAAAGAAACGGTTTAACCTAGAAGAACGAAATTTGGCGAGCCAAGTGGGATTGGAGTACTGATCATTACCTGAAAGTATCATCAAGATTGGGTGAAAACGTGTTTGCTGAGATTTCAGGCAACTCGTAGTTTTTTGGAAGCTTGGCAAGCCCTTTCAATGAAAGTGATTCTCGCCAGTCTCTGCTTAGGGCTACATCAACAGCAAACCAACCATAGAGATAGAACTTGAAACTGCTTTATTGTGTCAAGTTTCAAAGAGCTAGCACAAACCGTGTTTGATTTAGAGTTCCAAATACATGTATCCCTATAGGAGAAAACAGAGTGAAACCTCAAAATGAAACCGGTTACTGCCAAGGAACGGTTTAACCTAGAAGAACGAAATTCGGCGAGCCAAGTGGGATTGGTGTACTGATCATTACCTGAAAGTATCATCAAGATTGGATGAAAAAGGGTTGCTGAGATTTCAGGCAACTCGGAGTTTTTTAGAAGCTTGGCAACCCATTCCATGAAAGTGATTCTCCCAAGTCTCTGCTTAGGGCTACATCAAAAACAAACAAACCATAGAGATAGAAATGAATCTGCTTTATTGTGTCAAGTTTCAAAGAGCTAGCACGAACCATGTTTGATTTAGAGTTCCAAATATTTGTATCCCTATAGGAGAAAACAGAGTGAAACCTCAAAATGAAACCGGTTACTGCCAAGGAACGGTTTAACCTAGAAGAACGAAATTTGGCGAGCCAAGTGGGATTGCTGTACTGATCATTACCTGAAAGTATCATCAAGATTGGGTGAAAAAGTGTTTGCTGAGATTTCAGGCAACTCGTAGTTTTTTGGAAGCTTGGCAAGCCCTTTCCATGAAAGTGATTCTCGCCAGTCTCTGCTTAGGGCTACATCAACAGCAAACAAACCATAGAGAAAAAATTTGAAACTGCTTTATTGTGTCAAGTTTCAAAGAGCTAGCACAAACCGTGTTTGATTTAGAGTTCCAAATACATGTATTTCTATAGGAGAAAACAGAGTGAAACCTCAAAATGAAATCGGTTTCTGCAAAGGAACGGTTTAACCTAGAAGACCGAAATTTGGTGAGCCAAGTGAGATTGCTGTAGTGATCATTACCTCAAAGTATCATCAAGATTGGGTGAAAAAGTGTATGCTGAGATTTCAGGCAACTCGCAGTTTTTTGGAAGCTTGGCAACCCCTTTTTATGAAAGTCATTCTCGCCATTCTCTGCTTAGGGCTACATCAACAGCAAACAAACCATGGAGATAGAACTTGAAACTGCTTTATTGTGTCAAGTTTCAAAGAGCTAGCACAAACCGTGTTTGATTTAGAATTCCAAACACATGTATCCCTATAGGAGAAAACAGAGTGAAACCTCTAAATGAAAACGGTTACTGCAAATGAACGGTTTAACCTAGAAGAACGAAATTTGGCGATCCAAGTTGGATTGGTGTACTGATCATTACCTGAAAGTATCATCAAGATTGGGTGAAAAAGTGTTTGCTGAGATTTCAGGCAACTCGTAGTTTTTTGAAAGCTTGGCAAGCCCTTTCCATGAAAGTGATTCTCGCCAGTCTCTGCTTAGGGCTACATCAACAGAAAACAAACCATAGAGAAAAAACTTGAAACTGCTTTATTGTGTCATGTTTCAAAGAGCTAGTACAAACCGTGTTTGATTTAGAGTTCCAAATACATGTATCCCTAAATGAGAAAACAGAGTGAAACCTCAAAATGAAAACGGTTACTGCAAATGAATGGTTTAACATAGAAGAACGAAATACGGCGAGCCTAGTGGGATTGGTGTACTGATCATTACCTGAAAGTATCATCAACATTGGGTAAAAAAGTGTTTGCTGAGATTTCAGGCAACTCATAGTTTTTTGGAAGCTTGGCAAGCCCTTTCCATGAAAGTGCTTCTCGCCAGTCTCTGCATTGGGATACATCAACAGCAAACAAACCAAAGAGATAGAACTTGAAACTGCTTTATTGTGTCAAGTTTCAAAGAGCTAGCACAAACCGTGTTTGATTTAGAGTTCCAAATACATGTATCCCTATAGGAGAAAACAGAGTGAAAACTCAAAATGAAAACGTTTACTGCTAACGAACGGTTTAACCTAGAAGAATGAAATTTAGCGAGCCAAATGGGACTGGTGTTCTGATCATTACCTGAAAGTATCATCAAGATTGGTTGAAAAAGTGTTTGCTGAGATTTCAGGCAACTCGTAGTTTTTTGGAAGCTTGGCAAGCCCTTTCCATGAAAGTGATTCTCGCCAGTCTCTGCTTTGGGCTACATCAACAGGAAACAAACTATAGAGATAGAACTTGAAACTGCTTTATTGTGTCAAGTTTCAAAGAGCTAGCACAAACCCTGTTTGATTTAGAGTTCCACATACATGTTTCCCTATAGGAGAAAACAGAGTGAAACCTCAAAATTAGAACGGTTACTGCAAAGAAACGGTTTAACCTAGAAGAACGAAATTTGGCGAGCCAAGTGGGATTGGTGTACTGATCATTACCTGAAAGTATCATCAAGATTGGGTGAAAACGTGTTTGCTGAGATTTCAGGAAACTCATAGTTTTTTGGAAGCTTGGCAAGCCCTTTCCATGAAAGTGATTCTCCCAAGTCTCTGCTTAGGGCTACATCAACAGCAAACAAACCATAGATATAGAACATGAAACTGCTTTATTGTGTCAAGTTTCAAAGAGCTAGCACAAACCGTGTTTGATTTAGAGTTCCAAATACATGTATCCCTATAGGAGAAAACAGAGTGAAACCTCAAAATGAAACCGGTTACTGCCAAGGAACGGTTTAACCTAGAAGAAAGAAATTCGGCGAGCCAAGTGGGATTGGTGTACTGATCATTACCTGAAAGTATCATCAAGATTGGGTGAAAAAGTGTTTGCTGAGATTTCAGGCAACTCGTAGTTTTTTAGAAGCTTGGCAACCCATTCCATGAAAGTGATTCTCCCAAGTCTCTGCTTAGGCTACATCAAAAACAAACAAACCATAGAGATAGAAATGAATCTGCTTTATTGTGTCAAGTTTCAAAGAGCTAGCACAAACCGTGTTTGATTTAGAGTTCCAAATACTTGTATCCCTATAGGAGAAAACAGAGTGCAACCTCAAAATGAAAACGGTTACTGCAAACGAACGGTTTAACCTAGAAGAACGAAATTTGGCGAACCAATTGGGATTGCTGTACTGATCATGACCTGAAAGTATCATCAAGATTGGGTGAAAAAGTGTTTGCTGAGATTTCAGGCAACTCGTAGTTTTTTGTAAGCTTGGCATGCCCTTTCCATGAAAGTGATTCTCACCAGTCTCTGCTTAGGGCTACATCAACAGCAAACAAACCATAGAGATAGAACTTGAAACTGCTTTATTGTGTCAAGTTTCAAAGAGTTAGCACGAACCATGTTTGATTTAGAGTTCCAAATATTTGTATCCCTATAGGAGAAAACAGAGTGAAACCTCAAAATGAAACCGTTTACTGCCAAGGAACGGTTTAACCTAGAAGAACGAAATTTGGCGAGCCAAGTGGGATTGCTGTACTGATCATTACCTGAAAGTATCATCAAGATTGGGTGAAAAAGTGTTTGCTGAGATTTCAGGCAACTCGTAGTTTTTTGAAAGCTTGGCAAGCCCTTTCCATGAAAGTGATTCTCGCCAGTCTCTGCTTAGGGCTACATCAACAGCAAACAAACCATAGAGAAAAAACTTGAAACTGCTTTATTGTGTCAAGTTTCAAAGAGGTAGCACAAACCGTGTTTGATTTAGAGTTCCAAATACATGTATCCCTATAGGAGAAAACAGAGTGAAACCTCAAAAGGAAACCAGTTACTGCCAACAAACGGTTTAACGTAGAAGAACGAAATTTGGCGAGCCAAGTGGGCTTGGTG
Organism: Ictidomys tridecemlineatus; assembly: GCF_052094955.1. NCBI lineage: Eukaryota > Metazoa > Chordata > Mammalia > Rodentia > Sciuridae > Ictidomys > Ictidomys tridecemlineatus. Next base: position 12,341 of record NW_027522646.1, read on the forward strand.
TACTGATCATTACCTGAAAGTATCATCAAGATTGGGTGAAAAAGTGTTTGCTGAGATTTCAGGCAACTCGTAGTTTTTTGGAAGCTTGGCAAGCCCTTTCCATGAAAGTGATTCTAGCCAGTCTCTGCTTAGGGCTACATCAACAGCAAACAAACCATAGAGATAGAACTTGAATCTGCTTTATTTTGTCAAGTTTCAAAGAGCTAGCACAACCCGTGTTTGATTTAGAGTTCCAAATACATGTATTTCTGTAGGAGAAAACAGAGTGAAACCTCAAAATGAAAACGGTTACTGCAAAGGAACGGTTTAACCTAGAAGACCGAAATTTGGTGAGCCAAGTGAGTTTCCTGTACTGATCATTACCTCAAAGTATCATCAAGATTGGGTGAAAAAGTGTATGCTGAGATTTCAGGCAACTCGCAGTTTTTTGGAAGCTTGGCAACCCCTTTTTATGAAAGTCATTCTCGCCATTCTCTGCTTAGGGCTACATCAACAGCAAACAAACCATGGAGATAGAACTAGAAACTGCTTTATTGTGTCAAGTTTCAAAGAGCTAGCACAAACCGTGTTTGATTTAGAATTCCAAACACATGTATCCCTATAGGAGAAAACAAAGTGAAACCTCTAAATGAAAACGGTTACTGCAAATGAACGGTTTAACCTAGAAGAACGAAATTTGGCGATCCAAGTTCGATTGGTGTACTGATCATTACCTGAAAGTATCATCAAGATTGGGTGAAAAAGTGTTTGCTGAGATTTCAGGCAACTCGTAGTTTTTTGAAAGCTTGGCAAGCCCTTTCCATGAAAGTGATTCTCGCCAGTCTCTGCTTAGGGCTACATCAACAGAAAACAAACCATAGAGAAAAAACTTGAAACTGCTTTATTGTGTCATGTTTCAAAGAGCTAGTACAAACCGTGTTTGATTTAGAGTTCCAAATACATGTATCCCTATAGGAGAAAACAGAGTGAAACCTCAAAATGAAACCGGTTACTGCCAACAAACGGTTTAACCTAGAAGAACGAAATTTGGCGAGCCAAGTGGGCTTGGTGTACTGATCATTACCTGAAAGTATCATCAAGATTGGGTGAAAAAGTGTTTGCTGAGATTTCAGGCAACTCGTAGTTTTTTGGAAGCTTGGCAAGCCCTTTCCATGAAAGTGATTCTTGCCAGTGTCTTCTTAGGGCTACATCAACAGCAAACAAACCATAAAGAAAAAACTTGAAACTGCTTTATTGTGTCAAGTTTCAAAGAGCTAGCACAAACCGTGTTTGATTTAGAGTTCCAAATACATGTATCCCTATAGGAGAAAACAGAGTGAAACCTCAAAATGAAAAGGGTTACTGCAAACGAACAGTTTAAACTAGAAGAACAAAACTTGGCGAGCCAAGTGGGATTGGTGTACTGATCATTACCTGAAAGTATCATCAAGATTGGGTGAAAAAGTGTTTGCTGAGATTTTAGGCAACTCGTAGGTTTTTGGAAGCTTGGCAACCCCTTTCCATGAAAGTGATTCTTCCAGTCTCTGCTTAGGGCTACATCAACAGCAAACAAACCATAGAGATAGAACTTGAAACTGCTTTATTGTGTCAAGTTTCAAAGAGCTAGCACAAACCGTGGTTGACTTAGAGTTCCAAATACACGTATCCCTATAGGAGAAAACAGAGTGAAACCTCAAAATGAAAACGGTTACTGCAAACGAACGGTTGAACCTAGAAGAACGAAATTTGGTGATCCACGTGGGCTGGGTGTACTGATCATTACCTGAAAGTATCAAAAAGATTGGGTGAAAAAGTGTTTGCTGCGATTTCAGGCAACTCGTAGTTTTTAGGAAGCTTGGCAAGCCCTTTCCATGAAAGTGATTCTCGCCAGTCTCTTCTTAGGGCTACATCAACAGCAAACAAACCATAGAGATAGAACTTGAAACTGCTTTATTGTGTCAAGTTTCAAAGAGCTAGCACAAACCGTGGTTGACTTAGAGTTCCAAATACACGTATCCCTATAGGAGAAAAAGAGTGAAACCTCAAAATGAAAACGGTTACTGCAAACTAACGGGTTAACCTAGAAGAACGAAATTTGGTGAGCCAAGTGGGCTGGGTGTACTGATCATTACCTGAAAGTATCATCAATATTGGATGAAAAAGTGCTGAGATTTCAGGCAACTCATAGATTTTTGAAAGCTTGGCAAGCCCTTTCCATGAAAGTGATTCTCGCCAGTCTCTGCATTGGGCTACATCAACAGCAAACAAACCATAGAGATAGAACTTGAAACTGCTTTATTGTGTCAAGTTTCAAAGAGCTAGCACAAACCGTGTTTGATTTAGAGTTCCACATACATGTATCCGTATAGGAGAAAACAGAGTGAAACCTCAAAATGAAAATGGTTACTGCAAACGAACGGTTTAACCTAGAAGAAGGAAATTTGGCGAGCCAAGTGGGATTGCTGTACTGATCATTACCTGAAAGTATCATCAAGATTGGGTGTTAAAGTGTTTGCATAGATTGCAGGCAACTCGTAGTTTTTTGGAAGTTTTGCAAGCCCTTTCCATGAAAGTGATTCTGACCAGTCTCTGCTTAGGGCTACATCAACAGCAAATAAACCATAGAGATAGAACTTGAAACTGCTTTACTGTGTCAAGTTTCAAAGAGCTAGCACAAACCGTGTTTGATTTAGAGTTCCAAATACATGTATCCCTATAGGAGAAAACAGAGTGAAACCTCAAAATGAAAAGGGTTACTGCAAACGAACAGTTTAACCTAGAAGAACAAAACTTGGCGAGCCAAGTGGGATTCTGTACTGATCATTACCTGAAAGTATCATCAAGATTTGTTTAAAAAAGTGTTTGCTGAGATTTCAGGCAACTCGTAGTTTTTTGGAAGCTTGGCAAGCCCTTTCCATGAAAGTGATTCTCCCTATTCTCGGCTTAGGGCTACATCAACAGCAAACAAATCATAGAGATAGAACTTGAAACTGCTTTATTGTGTCAAGTTTCAAAGAGCTAGCACAAACCGTGTTTGATTTAGAGTTCCAAATACTTGTATTCCTATAGGAGAAAACAGAGTGAAACCTCAAAATGAAAACGTTTACTGCAAACGAACGGTTTAACGGAGAAGAACGAAATTTGGCGAGCCAAGTGGGATTGGTGTTCTGATCATTACCTGAAAGTATCATCCAGAATGGTTGAAAAAGTGTTTGCTTAGATTTCAGGCAACTCGTAGTTTTTTGGAAGCTTGGCAAGCCCTTTCCATGAAAGTGATTCTCGCCAGTCTTTGCTTAGTGCTACATCAACAGCAAACAAACCATAGAGACAGAACTTGAAACTGCTTTATTGTGTCAAGTTTCAAAGAGCTAGCACAAGCCGTGTTTGATTTAGAGTTCCAAATACTTGTATCCCTATAGGAGAAAACAGAGTGAAACCTCAAAATAAAAACGGTTACTGCAAACGAACGGTTTTACCTAGAAGAAAAAAATTGTGCAAGCCAAGTGGGATTGGTGTACTGATCATTACCTGAAAGTATCATCAAGATTGGGTGAAAAAGTGTTTGCTGAGATTTCAGGCAACTCGTAGTTTTTTGGAAGCTTGGCAAGCCCTTTCCATGAAAGTGATTCTCCCTATTCTCGGCTTAGGGCTACATCAACAGCAAACAAATCATAGAGATAGAACTTGAAACTGATTTATTGTGTCAAGTTTCAAAGAGCTAGCACAAACCGTGTTTCATTTAGAGTTCCAAATACTTGTATCCCTATAGGAGAAAACAGAGTGAAACCTCAAAATGAAAACGGTTACTACAAACGAACGGTTTAACCTAGAAGAACGAATTTGGCGACCCAAGTGGGATTGGTGTACTGATCATTACCTGAAAGTATCATCAATATTGGGTGAAAAAGTGTTTGCTGAGATTTCAGGCAACTCGTAGTTTTTTGGAAGCTTGGCAGGCCCTTTCCATGAACGTGATTCTCGCCAGTCTCTGCTTAGGACTATATCAACAGCAAACAAACCATAGAGACAAAACTTTAAACTGCTTTATTGTGTCAAGTTTCAAAGAGCTAGCACAAACCGTGTTTTATTTAGAGTTCCAAATACTTGTATCCCTATAGGAGAAAACAGAGTGAAACCTCTAAATGAAAACGGATACTGCAAATGAACATTTTAACCTAGAAGAACGAAATTTGGCGAGCCAAGTGGGATTGGTGTACTGATCATTACCTGAAAGTATCATCAATATTGGGTGAAAAAGTGTTTGCTGAGATTTCAGGCAACTCGTAGTTTTTTGGAAGCTTGGCAGGCCCTTTCCATGAACGTGATTCTCGCCAGTCTCTGCTTAGGACTATATCAACAGCAAACAAACCATAGAGACAGAACTTGAAACTGCTTTATTGTGTGAAGTTTCAAAGAGCTAGCACAAACCGTGTTTGATTTAGAGTTCCAAATACTTGTATCCCTATAGGAGAAAACAGAGTGAAACCTGAAAATACAAACGGTTACTGCAAACGAACGGTTTAACCTAGAAGAAAAAAATTTGGCCAGCCAAGTGGGCTTGGTGTACTGATCATTACCTGAAAGTATCATCAAGATTGGGTGAAAAAGTGTTTGCTGAGATTTCAGGCAACTCGGAGTTCTTTGGAAGCTTGGCAGGCCCTTTCCATGAAAGTGATTCTCGCCAGTCTCTGCTTAGGGCTACATCAACAGCAAACAAACCATAGAGATAGAACTTGAAACTGCTTTATTGTGTCAAGTTTCAAAGAGCTAGCACAAACCGTGTTTGATTTAGAGTTCCAAATACATGTATCCCTATAGGAGAAAACAGAGTGAAACCTCAAAATGAAAACGGTTACTGCAAACGAATGGTTTAACGGAGAAGAACGAAATTTGGCGAGCCAAGTGGGATTGGTGTACTGATCATTACCTGAAAGTATCATAAAGAATGGTTGAAAAAGTGTTTGCTTAGATTTCAGGAAACTCGTAGTTTTGTGGAAGCTTGGCAAGCCCTTTCCATGAAAGTGATTCTGGCCAGTCTTTGCTTAGGGCTACATCAACAGCAAACAAACCATAGAGATAGAACTTGAAACTGCTTTATTGTGTCAAGTTTCAAAGAGCTAGCACAAACCGTGGTTGACTTAGAGTTCCAAATACACGTATCCCTATAGGAGAAAACAGAGTGAAACCTCAAAATGAAAACGGTTACTGCAAACTAACGGTTTAACCTAGAAGAACGAAATTTTGTGAGCCACGTGGGCTGGGTGTACTGATCATTACCTGAAAGTATCATCAACATTGGGTGAAAAAGTGTTTGCTGAGATTTCAGGCAATTCGTAGTTTTTAGGATACTTGGCAAGCCCTTTCCATGAAAGTGATTCTCGCCAGTCTCTGCATTGGGCTACATCAACAGCAAACAAACCATGGAGATAAAACTTGAAACTGCTTTATTGTGTCAAGTTTCAAAGAGCTAGCACAAACCGTGTTTGATTTAGAGTTGCACATACATGTATCCCTATAGGAGAAAACAGAGTGAAACCTCTAAATGAAAACGGATACTGCAAATGAACGTTTTAACCTAGAAGAACGAAATTTGGCGATCCAAGTGGGATTGGTGTACTGATCATTACCTGAAAGTATCATCAATATTGGGTGAAAAAGTGTTTGCTGAGATTTCAGGCAACTCGTAGTTTTTTGGAAGCTTGGCAAGCCCTTTCCATGAAAGTGATTCTCGCCAGTCTCTGCTTAGGACTACATCAACAGCAAACAAAATATAGAGACAGAACTTGAAACTGCTTTATTGTGTCAAGTTTCAAAGAGCTAGCACAAACCGTGTTTGATTTAGAGTTCCAAATACTTGTATCCCTATAGGAGAAAACAGAGTGAAACCTCAAAAAATAAAAACGGTTACTGCAAACGAACAGTTTTACCTAGAAGAAAAAAATTTGGCTAGCCAAGTGGGATTGGTGTACTGATCATTACCTGAAAGTATCATCAAGATTGGGTGAAAAAGTGTTTGCTGAGATTTCAGGCAACTCGTAGTTTTTTGGAAGCTTGGCAAGCCCTTTCCATGAAAGTGATCCTCCCTATTCTCGGCTTAGGGCTACATCAACAGCAAACAAACCATAGAGATAGAACTTGAAACTGCTTTATTGTGTTAAGTTTCAAAGTGCTAGCACAAACCGTGTTTGATTTAGAGTTCCAAATACTTGCATCCCTATAGGAGAAAACAGAGTGCAACCTCAAAATGAAAACGGTTACTGCAAACGAACGGTTTAACCTAGAAGAACGAAATTTGGCCAGCCAAGTGGGATTGCCGTACTGATCATTACCTGAAAGTATCATCAAGATTGGGTGAAAAAGTGTTTGCTGAGATTTCAGGCAACTCGTAGTTTTTTGGAAGCTTGGCAAGCCCTTTCCATGAAAGTGATTCTCCCCAGTCTCTGCATAGGGCTACATCAACAGCAAACAAACCATAGAGATAGAACTTGAAACTGCTTTATTGTGTCAAGTTTCAAAGAGCTAGCACAAACCGTGTTTGATTTAGAGTTCCAAATACATGTATCCCTATAGGAGAAAACAGAGTGAAACCTCAAAATGAAAACGGTTACTGCAAACGAACGGTTTAACCTAGAAGAACAAAATCTGGCGAGCCTAGTGGGATTGGGTTACTGATCATTACCTAAAAGTATCATCAAGATTGGGTGAAAAAGTGTTTGCTGAGATTTCAGACAACTCGTAGTTTTTTGGAAGCTTGGCAACCCCTCTCCATGAAAGTGATTCTCGCCAGTCTCTGCATAGGGCTACATCAACAAAAAACAAACCATGGAGATAGAACTTGAAACTGCTTTTTTGTGTCAAGTTTCAAAGAGCTAGCACAAACCGTGTTTGATTTAGAGTTCCAAATACATGTATACCTATAGGAGAAAACAGAGTGAAACCTCAAAATGAAAACGGTTACTGCAAACGAACGTTTTAACCTAGAAGAATGAAATTTGGCGAGCCAAGTGGGATTGGTGTACTGATCATTACCTGAAAGTATCATCAAGATTGGGTGAAAAAGTGTTTGCTGAGATTTCAGGAAACTCGTAGTTTTTTGGAAGCTTGGCAACCCCTTTCCATGAAAGTGATTCTCCCAAGTCTCTGCTTAGGGCTACATCAACAACAAACAAACCATAGAGATAGAACTTGAAACTGCTTTATGTGTCAAGTTTCAAAGAGCTAGCACAAACCGTGTTTGATGTAGAGTTCCAAATACTTGCATCCCTATAGGAGAAAACAGAGTGCAACCTAAAAATGAAAACGGTTACTCCAAACAAACGGTTTAACCTAGTAGAACGAAATTTGGCGAGCCATGTGGGATTGTTGTACTGATCATTACCTGAAAGTATCATCAAGATTGGCTGAAAAAGTGTTTGCTGAGATTTCAGGCAACCCATAGTTTTTGGAAGCTTGGCAAGCCCTTTCCATGAAAGTGATTCTCGCCAGTCTCTGCTTAGGGCTACATCAACAGCAAACAAACCATAGAGATAGAACTTGAAACTGCTTATTGTGTCAAGTTTCATAGACCTAGCACAAACCGTGTTTGATTTACAGTTCCAAATTCATGTATCCCTATAGGAGAAAACAGAGTGAAACCTCAAAATGAAACCGGTTACTGCCAATGAACGGTTTAACCTAGAAGAATGAAATTTGGCGAGCCAAGTGGGCTTGGTGTACTGATCATTACCTGAAAGAATCATCAAGATTGGGTGAAAAAGTGTTTGCTGAGATTTCAGGCAATTCTTAGTTTTTTGGAAGCTTGGCAGGCCCTTTCCATGAAAGTGATTCTCGCCAGTCTCTGATTAGGGCTACATCAACAGCAAACAAACCGTAGAGATAGAACTTGAAACTGCTTTATTGTGTCAAGTTTCAAAGAGCTAGCACAAACCGTGTTTGATGTAGAGTTCCAAATACATGTATCCCTATAGGAGAAAACAGAATGAAACGTCAAAATGAAAACGGTTACTACAAAGAAACGGTTTAAACTACAAGAACTAAATTTGCCGAGCCAAGTGGGATTGGTGTACTGATCATTACCTGAAAGTATCATCAAGATTGGGTGAAAACGTGTTTGCTGAGATTTCAGGCAACTTGTAGTTTTTTGGAAGCTTGGCGAGCCCTTTCCATGAAAGTGATTCTCGCTATTCATGGATTAGGGCTACATCAACAACAAACAAATCATATAGATAGAACTTGAAACTGCTTTATTGTGTCAAGTTTCAAAGAGCTAGCACAAACCGTGTTTGATTTAGAGTTCCAAATACATGTATCCCTATAGGAGAAAACAGAGTGCAACCTAAAAATGAAAACGGTTACTGCAAACGAACGGTTTAACCTAGTAGAACGAAATTTGGCGAGCCATGGGGGATTGCTGTACTGATCATTACCTGAAAGTATCATCAAGATTGGCTGAAAAAGTGTTTGCTGAGATTTCAGGCAACTCATAGTTTTTGGAAGCTTGGCAAGCCCTTTCCATAAAAGTGATTCTCGCCAGTCTCTGCTTAGGGCTACATCAACAGCAAACAAACCATAGAGATAGAACTTGAAACTGTTTATTGTGTCAAGTTTCAAAGACCTAGCACAAACAGTGTTTGATTTACAGTTCCAAATTCATGTATCCCTATAGGAGAAAACAGAGTGAAACCTCAAAATGAAACCGGTTACTGCCAATGAACGGTTTAACCTAGAAGAATGAAATTTGGCGAGCCAAGTGGGCTTGGTGTACTGATCATTACCTGAAAGAATCATCAAGATTGGGTGAAAAAGTGTTTGCTGAGATTTCAGGCAACTCTTAGTTTTTTGGAAGCTTGGCAGGCCCTTTCCATGAAAGTGATTCTCGCCAGTCTCTGCTTAGGGCTACATCAACAGCAAACAAACCGTAGAGATAGAACTTGAAACTGCTTTATTGTGTCAAGTTTCAAAGAGCTAGCACAAACCGTGTTTGATGTAGAGTTCCAAATACATGTATCCCTATAGGAGAAAACAGAATGAAACGTCAAAATGAAAACGGTTACTACAAAGAAACGGTTTAAAGTACAAGAACTAAATTTGCCGACCCAAGTGGGATTGGTGTACTGATCATTACCTGAAAGTATCATCAAGATTGGGTGAAAACGTGTTTGCTGAGATTTCAGGCAACTTGTAGTTTTTTGGAAGCTTGGCAAGCCCTTTCCATGAAAGTGATTCTCGCTATTCATGGCTTAGGGCTACATCAACAACAAACAAATCATATAGATAGAACTGGAAACTGCTTTATTGTGTCAAGTTTCAAAGAGCTAGCACAAACCGTGTTTGATTTAGAGTTCCAAATACATGTATCCCTATAGGAGAAAACAGAGTGAAACCTCAAAATGAAACCGGTTACTGCAAACGAACGGTTTAACCTAGAAGAACGAAATTTGGCGTGCCAAGTGGGATTGCTGTACTGATCATTACCTGAAAGTATCATCAAGATTGGGTGAAAAAGTGTTTGCTGAGATTTCAGGCAACTCCTAGTTTTTTGGAAGATTGGCATGCCCTTTCCATGAAAGTGATTCTCGCCAGTCTCTGCTTAGGGCTACATCAACAGCAAACAAACCATAGAGACAGAACTTAAATCTGCTTTATTGTGTCAAGTTTCAAAGAGCTAGCACAAACCGGGTTTGATTTAGAGTTCCACATACATGTATCCCTATAGGAGAAAACAGAGTGAAACCTCAAAATGAAAACGGTTACTGCAAACGAACGGTTTAACCTAGGAGAACGAAATTTGGCAAGCCAATTGGGATTGCTGTACTGATCATTACCTGAAAGTATCATCAAGATTGGGTGAAAAAGTGTTTGCTGAGATTTCAGGCAACTTGTAGTTTTTTGGAAGCTTGGCAAGCCCTTTCCATGAAAGTGATTCTGGCCAGTCTCTGCTTAGGGCTACACCAACAGCAAACAAACCATAGAGATAGAACTTGAAACTGCTTTACTGTGTTAAGTTTCAAAGAGCTAGCATAAACCGTGTTTGATGTAGAGTTCCAAATACATGTATCCCTATAGGAGAAAACAGAGTGAAACCTCAAAATGAAACCGATTACTGCCAACGAAAGGTTTAAACTAGAAAAACGAAATTTGGCGAGCCAAGTGGGCTTGGTGTACTGGTCATTACCTGAAAGTATCATCAAGATTGGTTGAAAAAGTGTTTGCTGAGATTTCAGGCAACTCGTAGTTCTTTGGAAGATTGGCATGCCCTTTCCATGAAAGTGATTCTCGCCAGTCTCTGCTTAGGGCTACATCAACAGCAAACAAACCATAGAGATAGAACTTGAAACTGCTTTATTGTGTCAACTTTCAAAGAGCTAGCGCAAACAGTGTTTTATTTAGAGTTCCAAATACATGTATCCCTATAGGAGAAAACAGAATGAAACCTCAAAATGAAAACGGTTACTACAAAGAAACGGTTTAAACTACAAAGACGAAATTTGGCGAGCCAAGTGGGATTGGTGTACTGATCATTACCTGAAAGTATCATCAAGATTGGGTGAAAACGTGTTTGCTGAGATTTCAGGCAACTCGTAGTTTTTTGGAAGCTTGGCAGCCCTTTTCATGAAAGTGATTCTCACTATTCTCGGCTTAGGGCTACATCAACAGGAAACAAATCATAGAGATAGAACTAGAAACTGCTTTATTGTGTCAACTTTCAAAGAGCTAGCACAAACCGTGTTTGATTTAGAGTTCCAAATACTTGTATCCCTATAGGAGAAAACAGAGTGAAACCTCAAAATGAAAACGGTTACTGCAAACGAACGGTTTAACCTAGAAGAACGAAATTTGGCGAGCCAATTGGGATTGCTGTACTAATCATTACCTGAAAGTATCATCAAGATTGGGTGAAAAAGTGTTTGCTGAGATTTCAGGCAACTCATAGTTTTTTGGAAGCTTGTCAAGCCCTTTCCATGAAAGTGATTCTGGCCAGTCTGTGCTTAGGGCTACATCAACATCAAACAAACCATAGTGATAGAACTTGAAACTGCTTTATTGTGTCCAGTTTCAAAGAGCTAGCACAAACCGTGTTTGATTTAGTGTTCCAAATACATGTATCCCTATAGGAGAAAACAGAATGAAACATCAAAATGAAAACGGTTACTACAAAGAAACGTTTTAAACTAGAAGGACGAAATTTTGCGAGCCAAGTGGGATTGGTGTACTGATCATTACCTGAAAGTATCATCAATATTGGGTGAAAACGTGTTTGCTGAGATTTCAGGCAACTCGTAGTTGTTTGGAAGCTTGGCAAGCCTTTTCCATGAAAGTGATTCTCGCTATTCTCGGCTTAGGGCTACATCAACAGCAAACAAATTATAGAGATAGAACTTGAAACTGCTTTATTGTGTCAAGTTTCAAAGAGCTAGCACAAACTGTGTTTGACTTAGAGTTCCAAATACTTGTATCCCTATAGGAGAAAACAGAGTGCAACCTCAAAATGAAAACGGTTACTGCAAACGAACGGTTTAAACTAGAAGAAAGAAATTTGGCGAGCCAAGTGGGATTGCTGTACTGATCATTACCTGAAAGTATCATCAAGATTGGGTGAAAAAGCGTTTGCTGAGATTTCAGGCAACTCGTATTTGTTTGGAAGCTTGGCAAGCCCTTTCCATGAAAGTGATTCTCGCCAGTCTCTGCTTAGGGCTACATCAACAGCAAACAAACCATAGAGATAGAACTTGAAACTGCTTTATTGTGTCAAGTTTGAAAGAGCTAGCACAAACCGTGTTTGATTTAGAGTTCCAAATACTTGTATCCCTATAGGAGAAAACAGAGTGAAACCTCAAAATGAAAACGGTTACTGCAAACGAACGGTTTAACCTAGAAGAACGAAATTTGGCGAGCCAAGTGGGATTGCTGTACTGATCATTACCTGAAAGTATCATCAAGATTGGGTGAAAAAGTGTTTGCTGAGATTTCAGGCAACTCGTAGTTTTTTGGAAGCATGGCAAGCCCTTTCCATGAAAGTCATTCTCGCCAGTCCCTGCTTAGGGCTACATCAACAGGAAACAAACCGTAGAGATAGAACTTGAAACTGCTTTATTGTGTCAATTTCAAAGACCTAGCACAAACCGTGTTTGATTTAGAGTTCCAAATACTTGTATCCCTATAGGAGAAAACAGAGTGAAACCTCAAAATGAAAACGGTTACTGAAAACGAACGGTTTAACCTAGATGAACGAAATTTGGCGAGCCAAGTGGGATTGCTGTACAGATCATTACCTGAAAGTATCATCAAGATTGGGTGAAAAAGTGTTTGCTGAGATTTCAGGCAACTCGTAGTTTTTGGAAGCTTGGCAAGCCCTTTCCATGAAAGTGATTCTCGCCAGTCTCTGCTTTGGGCTACATCAACAGCAAACAAACCATAGAGATAGAACTTGAAACTGCTTTATTGTGTCAAGTTTCAAAGAGCTAGCACAAACCGTGTTTGATTTAGAGTTCCAAATACATGTATCCCTATAGAAGAAAACAGAATGAAACATCAAAATGAAAACGGTTACTACAAAGAAACGTTTTAAACTAGAAGGACGAAATTTGGCGAGCCAAGTGGGATTTGTGTACTGATTATTACCTGAAAGTATCATCAAGATTGAGTGAAAACGTGTTTGCTGAGATTTCAGGCAACTCGTAGTTGTTTGGAAGCTTGGCAAGCCCTTTCCATGAAAGTGATTCTGGCCAGTCTCTGCTTAGGGCTACATCAACAGCAAACAAACCATAGAGATAGAACTTGAATCTGCTTTATTGTGTCAAGTTTCAAAGAGCTAGCACAAACCGTGTTTGATTTAGAGTTCCAAACACGTGTATCCCTACAGGAGAAAACAGAGTGAAACCTCAAAATGAAAACATTTACTGCAAAGGAACGGTTTAACCTAGAGGAACGAAATTTGGCGAGCCAAGTGGAATTGCTGTACTGATCATTACCTGAAAGTATCATCAAGATTGGGTGAAAAAGTGTTTGATGAGATTTCAGGCAACTCGTAGTTTTTTGGAAGCTTGGCAAGCCCTTTCCATGAAAGTGATTCTTGCCAGTCTCTGCTTAGGGCAACATCAACAGCAAACAAACCATAGAGATAGAACTTGAAACTGATTTACTGTGTCAAGTTTAAAAGAGCTAGCACAAACCGTGTTTGATTTAGAGTTCCAAATACATGTATCCGTATAGAAGAAAACAGTGAAACCTCAAAATGAAAAGGGTTACTGCAAACAAACAGTTTAACCTAGAAGAACAAAATTTTGAGAGCCAAGTCGGATTGGTGTACTGATCATTACCCGAAAGTATCATCAAGATTGGGTGAAAAAGTGTTTGCTGAGATTTCAGGCAACTTGTAGTTTTTTGGAAGCTTGGCAGGCCCTTTCCATGAAAGTGTTTCTCGCCAGTCTCTGCTTAGGGCTACATGAAAAGCAAACAAACTTTATAGATAGAACTTGAAACTGCTTTATTGTGTCAAGTTTCAAAGAGCTAGCACAAACCGTGATTGACTACGAGTTCCAAATACACGTATCCCTATAGGAGAAAACAGAGTGAAACCTCAAAATGAAACCGGTTACTGCCAATGAACGGTTTAACCTAGAAGAACGAAATTTGGCGAGCCAAGTGGGATTGGTATACTGATCATTACCTGAAAGTATCATCAAGTTTGGGTGAAAAAGTGTTTGCTGAGATTTCAGGGAACTCGAAGTTTTTTGGAAGCTTGGCAACCCCTTTCCATGAAAGTGATTCTCGCCAGTCTCTACTTATGGCTACATCAACAGCAAACAAACCATAGAGATAGAACTTGAAACTACTGTATTGTGTCAAGTTTCAAAGAGCTAGCACAAACCGTGTTTGATTTAGAGTCTCAAATACTTGCATCCCTATAGGAGAAAACAGAGTGCAACCTCAAAATGAAAACGGTTACTGCAAACAAACGGTTTAACCTAGGAGAACGAAATTTGGCGAGCCAAGTGGGATTGCTGTACTGATCATTACCTGAAAGTATCAGTAAGATTGGGTGAAAAAATGTTTGCTGAGATTTCAGGCAACTAATTTTTTTGGAAGCTTGGCAAGCCCTTTCCATGAAAGTGATTCTCGCCATTCTCTGCTTATGGCTACATCAACAGGAAACAAAGCATAGTGATAGAACTTGAAACTGCTTTATTGTGTCAAGTTTCAAAGAGCTAGCACAAACCGTGTTTGATTTAGAGTTTCAAATACATGTATCCCTATAGGAGAAAACAGAGTGAAACCTCAAAATGAAAACGGTTACTGCAAACGAACGGTTTAACCTAGAATACGAAATTTGGCGTGGCAAGTGGGATTGGTGTACTGATCATTACCTGAAAGTATCATCAAGATTGGGTGAAAAAGTGTTTGCTTAGATTTCAGGAAACTCGTAGTTTTTTGGAAGCTTGCCAAGCCCTCTCCATGAAGGTGATTATCGCCAATTTCTACTTAGGTCTAAATCAAAAGATAACCAAGCATAGAGATAGAAATTGAAACTGCTTTACTTTGTCAAGTTTCAAAGAGCTAGCACAAACCGTGTTTGATTTAGAGTTCCAAATACATGTATCCCTATAGGAGAAAACAGAGTGAAACCTCAAAATGAAAACGGTTACTGCAAACGAACGGTTTAACCTAGAAGAACGAATTTCGACGAGCCAAGTGGGATTGGTGTACTGATCATTACCTGAAAGTATCATCAAGATTGGGTGAAAAAGTGTTTGCTGAGATTTCAGGCAACTCGTAGTTTTTTGGAAGCTTGGCAACCCTTTTCCATGAAAGTGATTCTCGCCAGTCTTTGCTTAGTGCTACATCAACAGCAAACAAACCATAGAGATAGAACTTGAAACTGCTTTATTGTGTCAAGTTTCAAAGAGCTAGTACAAACCGTGTTTGATTTAGAGTTCCAAATACATGTGTAAACATAGGAGAAAACAGAGTGAAACCTCACAATGAAAACGGTTACTGCAAACGAACGGGTTAACATAGAAGAACGAAATTTGGCGAGCCAAGTGGGATTGGTGTGCTGATCATTACCTGAAAGTATCATCAAGATTGGGTGAAAAAGTGTTTGCTGAGTTTTTAGGCAACTCGTAGTTTTTTGGAAGCTTGGCAAGCTCTTTCCATGAAAGTGATTCTCGCCAGTCTCTGCTTAGGGCTACATCAACAGCAAACAAACCATAGAGATAGAACTTGAAACTGCTTTATTGTGTCAAGTTTCAAAGAGCTAGCAAAAACCTTGTTTGATTTAGAGTTCCAAATACATATATCCCTATAGGAGAAAACAGAGTGAAACCTCAAAATGAAAACGCTTATTGCAAATTAGTGGTTTAACCTAGAAGAACGAAATTTGGCGAGCCAAGTGGGATTGGTGTACTGATCATTACATGAAAGTATCATCAATATTGGGTGAATAAGTGTTTGCTGAGATTTCAGGCAACTCGTAGTTTTTTGGAAGCTTGGCAAGCCCTTTCCATGAAAGTGATTCTCGCCAGTCTCTGCTTTGGGCTACATCAACAGCAAACAAACCATAGAGATAGAACTTGAAACTGCTTTATTGTGTCAAGCTTCAAAGAGCTAGCACAAACCGTGTTTGATTTACAGTTCCAAATACATGTATCCCTATAGGAGAAAACAGAGTGAAACCTCAAAATGAAAACGGTTACTGCAAACGAACGGTTTAACCTAGAAGAATGAAATTTGGCGTGCCAAGTGGGATTGGTGTACTGATCATTACCTGAAAGTATCATCAAGATTGGGTGAAAAAGTGTTTGCTTAGATTTCAGGAAACTCGTAGTTTTTTGGAAGCTTGCCAAGCCCTCTCCATGAAGTTGATTATCGCCAATTTCTACTTAGGTCAAAATCAACAGCAAACCAAGCATAAAGATAGAAATTGAAACTGCTTTACTGTGTCAAGTTTCAAAGAGCTAGCACAAACCGTGTTTGATTTAGAGTTCCAAATACATGTATCCCTATAGGAGAAAACAGAGTGAAACCTCAAAATGAAAACGGTTATTGCAAACGAACGGTTTAACCTAGAAGAACGAATTTCGGCGAGCCAAGTGGAATTGGTGTACTGATCATTACCTGAAAGTATCATCAAGATTGGGTGAAAAAGTGTTTGCTGAGATTTCAGGCAACTCGTAGTTTTTTGGAAGCTTGGCAACCCTTTTCCATGAAAGTGATTCTCGCCAGTCTTTGCTTAGTGCTACATCAACAGCAAACAAACCATAGAGATAGAACTTGAAACTGCTTTATTGTGTCAAGTTTCAAAGAGCTAGTACAAACCGTGTTTGATTTAGAGTTCCAAATACATGTGTAAACATAGGAGAAAACAGAGTGACACCTAAAAATCAAAACGGTTACTGCAAACGGACGGTTTAACCTAGAAGAACGAAATTTGGCGAGCCAACTGGGTTTGGTGTACTGATCATTACCTGAAAGTATCATCAAGATTGCGTGAAATTGTTTGCTGAGATTTCAGGCAACTCGTAGTTTTTTGGAAGCTTGGCAACCCCTTTCCATGAAAGTGATTCTCGCCAGTCTCTGCTTAGGGCTACACAAACAGCAAACAAAGCATAGGGATAGAACTTGAAACTGGTTTATTGTGTCAAGTTTCAAAGAGCTAGCACAAACCATGTTCGATTTAGAGTTCGAAATACATGTATCCCTATAGGAGAAAACAGAGTGAAACCTCAAAATGAAAACGGTTACTGCAAACGAACGATTTAACCTAGAAGAACGAAATTTGGCGAGCCAAGTGGCATTGGTGTACTGATCATTACCTGAAAGTATCATCAAGATTGGGTGAAAAAGTGTTTGCGGAGATTTCAGGCAACTTGAAGTTTTTTGGAAGCTTGGCATGCCCTTTCCATGAAAGTGATTCTCGCCAGTCTCTGCTTAGGGCTACATCAACAGCAAAAAAACCATAGAGATAGAACTTAAAACTGCTTTATTGTGTCAAGTTTTAAAGAGCTAGCAAAAACCGTCTTTGATTTAGAGTTCCAAATACATGTGTCCCCATAGGAGAAAACAGAGTGAAACCTCAAAATGAAAACGGTTACTGCAAACGAACGGTTTAACCTAGAAGAAAAAACTTGGCGAGCCAAGTGGGATTGGTGTACTGATCATTACCTGAAAGTATCACCAAGATTGGGTGAAAAAGTGTTTGCTGAGATTTCAGGAAACTCGTAGTTTTTTGGAAGCTTGGCAACCCCTTTCCATGAAAGTGATTCTCGCCAGTCTCGGCTTAGGGCTACATCAACAGCAAACAAAGGATAGAGACAGAGCTTGAAACTGCTTTATTGTGTCAAGTTTCAAAGAGCTATCAAAAACCGTGTTTGATTTAGAGTTCCAAATACACGTGTCCCCATAGGAGAAAACAGAGTGAAACCTCAAAATGAAAACGGTTACTGCAAACGAACGGTTTAACCTAGAAGAACAAAACTTGGCGAGCCAAGTGGGATTGGTGTAGTGATCATTACCTGAAAGTATCATCAATATTGGGTGAAAAAGTGTTTGCTGAGATTTCAGGCAACTCGTAGTTTTTTGGAAGATTGGCAACCCCTTTCCATGAAAGTGATTCTTGCCAGTCTCTGCTTAGGGCTACATCAACAGCAAACAAAGGATAGAGATGGAGCTTGAAACTGCTTTATTGTGTCAAGTTTCAAAGAGCTAGCACAAACCGTGTTTGGTTTAGAGTTCCAAATACATGTGTCCCAATAGGAGAAAACAGAGTGAAACCTCAAAATGAAAACGGTACTGCAAACGAACGGTTTAAACAAGAAGAACGAAATTTGGCGAGCCAACTGAGATTGGGGTACTGATCATTACCTGAAAGTATCATCAAGATTGGGTGAAAAAGTGTTTGCTGAGATTTCAGGCAACTCGTAGTTTTTTGGAAGCTTGGCAACCCCTTTCCATGAAAGAGATTCTCGCCATTCTCTGCTTATGGCTACATCAACAGCAAACAAACCATAGAGATAGAACTTGAAACTGCTTTCTTGTGTCAAGTTTCAAAGAGCTAGCACAAACCGTGTTTGATTTAGAGTTCCAAATACATGTATCCCTATAGGAGAAAACAGAGTGAAACCTCAAAATGAAAATGATTACTGCAAAGGAACGGTTTAACCTAGAAGAACAAAATTTGGGGAGCCAAGTAGGATTGGTGTACTTATCATTACCTGAAAGTATCATCAAGTTTGGGTGAAAACGTGTTTGCTGAGATTACAGGCAACTCGTAGTTTTTTGGAATCTTGGCAAGCCCTTTCCATGAAAGTGATTCTCTCCAGTCTCTACTTAGGGTTACAGAAACAGCAAACAAACCGTAGAGATAGAACTTGAAACTGCTTTATTGCATCAAGTTTCAAAGAACTAGCACAAACCATGTTTGATTTAGAGTTCCAAATACATGTATTCCTTTAGGAGAAAACAGAGTGAAACCTCAAACTGAAAACGGTTACTGCAAACGAACGGTTTAACCTAGAAGAATGAAATTTGGTGAGCCAAGTGGTATTGGTGTACTGATCATTACCTGAAAGTATCATCAAGATTGGGTGAAAAAGTGTTTGCTGAGATTTCAGGCAACTCGTAGTTTTTTGGAAGCTTGGCAAGCCCTTTCCATGAAAGTGATTCTCGCCAGTCTCTGCTTAGGGCTAAATCAACAGGAAACAAACCATAGAGATAGAACTTGAAACTGCTTTATTGTGTCAAGCTTCAAAGAGCTAGCACAAACCGTGTTTGATTTAGAGTTCCAAATACATGTATCCCTATAGGAGAAAACAGAGTGAAACCTCAAAATGAAAACGGTTACTGCAAACGAACGGTTTAACCTAGAAGAATGAAATTTGGCGTGCCAAGTGGGATTGGTGTACTGATCATTACCTGAAAGTATCATCAAGATTGGGTGAAAAAGTGTTTGCTTAGATTTCAGGAAACTCATAGTTTTTTGGAAGCTTGGCAAGCCCTCTCCATGAAGGTGATTATCGCCAATTTCTACTTAGGTCTAAATCAACAGCAAACCAAGCATAGAGATAGAAATTGAAACTGCTTTACTGTGTCAAGTTTCAAAGAGCAAGCACAAACCGTGTTTGATTTAGAATTCCAAATATATGTATCCCTATAGGAGAAAACAGAGTGAAACCTCAAAATGAAAAAGGTTACTGCAAACGAACGGTTTAACCTAGAAGAACGAATTTTGGCGAGCCAAGTGGGATTGGTGTACTGATCATTACCTGAAAGTATCATCAAGATTGGGTGAAAAAGTGTTTGCTGAGATTTCAGGCAACTCGTAGTTTTTTGGAGGCTTGGCAACACCTTTCCATGAAAGTGATTCTCGCCAGTCTTTGCTTAGTGCTACATCAACAGCAAACAAACCATAGAGATAGAACTTGAAACTGCTTTATTGTGTCAAGTTTCAAAGAGCTAGTACAAACCGTGTTTGATTTAGAGTTCCAAATACATGTGTAAACATAGGAGAAAACAGAGTGACACCTAAAAATCAAAACGGTTACTGCAAACGGACGGTTTAACCTAGAAGAACGAAATTTGGCGAGCCAACTGGGTTTGGTGTACTGATCATTACCTGAAAGTATCATCAAGATTGCGTGAAATTGTTTGCTGAGATTTCAGGCAACTCGTAGTTTTTTGGAAGCTTGGCAACCCCTTTCCATGAAAGTGATTCTCGCCAGTCTCTGCTTAGGGCTACACAAACAGCAAACAAAGCATAGGGATAGAACTTGAAACTGGTTTATTGTGTCAAGTTTCAAAGAGCTAGCACAAACCATGTTCGATTTAGAGTTCGAAATACATGTATCCCTATAGGAGAAAACAGAGTGAAACCTCAAAATGAAAACGGTTACTGCAAACGAACGGTTTAACCTAGAAGAACGAAATTTGGCGAGCCAAGTGGCATTGGTGTACTGATCATTACCTGAAAGTATCATCAAGATTGGGTGAAAAAGTGTTTGCGGAGATTTCAGGCAACTTGAAGTTTTTTGGAAGCTTGGCATGCCCTTTCCATGAAAGTGATTCTCGCCAGTCTCTGCTTAGGGCTACATCAACAGCAAAAAAACCATAGAGATAGAACTTAAAACTGCTTTATTGTGTCAAGTTTTAAAGAGCTAGCAAAAACCGTCTTTGATTTAGAGTTCCAAATACATGTGTCCCCATAGGAGAAAACAGAGTGAAACCTCAAAATGAAAACGGTTACTGCAAACGAACGGTTTAACCTAGAAGAAAAAACTTGGCGAGCCAAGTGGGATTGGTGTACTGATCATTACCTGAAAGTATCACCAAGATTGGGTGAAAAAGTGTTTGCTGAGATTTCAGGAAACTCGTAGTTTTTTGGAAGCTTGGCAACCCCTTTCCATGAAAGTGATTCTCGCCAGTCTCGGCTTAGGGCTACATCAACAGCAAACAAAGGATAGAGACAGAGCTTGAAACTGCTTTATTGTGTCAAGTTTCAAAGAGCTATCAAAAACCGTGTTTGATTTAGAGTTCCAAATACACGTGTCCCCATAGGAGAAAACAGAGTGAAACCTCAAAATGAAAACGGTTACTGCAAACGAACGGTTTAACCTAGAAGAACAAAACTTGGCGAGCCAAGTGGGATTGGTGTAGTGATCATTACCTGAAAGTATCATCAATATTGGGTGAAAAAGTGTTTGCTGAGATTTCAGGCAACTCGTAGTTTTTGGAAGATTGGCAACCCCTTTCCATGAAAGTGATTCTTGCCAGTCTCTGCTTAGGGCTACATCAACAGCAAACAAAGGATAGAGATGGAGCTTGAAACTGCTTTATTGTGTCAAGTTTCAAAGAGCTAGCACAAACCGTGTTTGGTTTAGAGTTCCAAATACATGTGTCCCAATAGGAGAAAACAGAGTGAAACCTCAAAATGAAAACGGTACTGCAAACGAACGGTTTAAACAAGAAGAACGAAATTTGGCGAGCCAACTGAGATTGGGGTACTGATCATTACCTGAAAGTATCATCAAGATTGGGTGAAAAAGTGTTTGCTGAGATTTCAGGCAACTCGTAGTTTTTTGGAAGCTTGGCAACCCCTTTCCATGAAAGAGATTCTCGCCATTCTCTGCTTATGGCTACATCAACAGCAAACAAACCATAGAGATAGAACTTGAAACTGCTTTCTTGTGTCAAGTTTCAAAGAGCTAGCACAAACCGTGTTTGATTTAGAGTTCCAAATACATGTATCCCTATAGGAGAAAACAGAGTGAAACCTCAAAATGAAAATGATTACTGCAAAGGAACGGTTTAACCTAGAAGAACAAAATTTGGCGAGCCAAGTAGGATTGGTGTACTTATCATTACCTGAAAGTATCATCAAGTTTGGGTGAAAACGTGTTTGCTGAGATTTCAGGCAACTCGTAGTTTTTTGGAATCTTGGCAAGCCCTTTCCATGAAAGTGATTCTCTCCAGTCTCTACTTAGGGTTACAGAAACAGCAAACAAACCGTAGAGATAGAACTTGAAACTGCTTTATTGCATCAAGTTTCAAAGAACTAGCACAAACCATGTTTGATTTAGAGTTCCAAATACATGTATTCCTTTAGGAGAAAACAGAGTGAAACCTCAAAATGAAAACGGTTACTGCAAACGAACGGTTTAACCTAGAAGAATGAAATTTGGTGAGCCAAGTGGTATTGGTGTACTGATCATTACCTGAAAGTATCATCAAGATTGGGTGAAAAAGTGTTTGCTGAGATTTCAGGCAACTCGTAGTTTTTTGGAAGCTTGGCAAGCCCTTTCCATGAAAGTGATTCTCGCCAGTCTCTGCTTAGGGCTAAATCAACAGGAAACAAACCATAGAGATAGAACTTGAAACTGCTTTATTGTGTCAAGCTTCAAAGAGCTAGCACAAACCGTGTTTGATTTAGAGTTCCAAATACATGTATCCCTATAGGAGAAAACAGAGTGAAACCTCAAAATGAAAACGGTTACTGCAAACGAACGGTTTAACCTAGAAGAATGAAATTTGGCGTGCCAAGTGGGATTGGTGTACTGATCATTACCTGAAAGTATCATCAAGATTGGGTGAAAAAGTGTTTGCTTAGATTTCAGGAAACTCATAGTTTTTTGGAAGCTTGGCAAGCCCTCTCCATGAAGGTGATTATCGCCAATTTCTACTTAGGTCTAAATCAACAGCAAACCAAGCATAGAGATAGAAATTGAAACTGCTTTACTGTGTCAAGTTTCAAAGAGCAAGCACAAACCGTGTTTGATTTAGAATTCCAAATACATGTATCCCTATAGGAGAAAACAGAGTGAAACCTCAAAATGAAAAAGGTTACTGCAAACGAACGGTTTAACCTAGAAGAACGAATTTTGGCGAGCCAAGTGGGATTGGTGTACTGATCATTACCTGAAAGTATCATCAAGATTGGGTGAAAAAGTGTTTGCTGAGATTTCAGGCAACTCGTAGTTTTTTGGAGGCTTGGCAACACCTTTCCATGAAAGTGATTCTCGCCAGTCTCTGCTTAGGGCCACATCAACAGCATACAAAGCATAGAAATAGAACTTGAAACTGCTTTATTGTGTCAAGTTTCAAAGAGCTAGCACAAACCGATTTGATTTAGAGTTTCAAATACATGTATCCACATAGAAGAAAACAGAGTGAAACCTCAAAATGAAAATGGTTACTGCAAACGAACGGTTTAACCTAGAAGAACGAATTTTGGCGAGGAAAATGAAATTGGTGTACTGATCATTACCTGAAAGTACCATCAAGATTGGGTGAAAAGGTGTTTGCGGAGATTTCAGGCAACTCGAAGTTTTTTGGAAGCTTGGCAAGCCCTTCCCATGAAAGTGATTCTCGCCAGTCTCTGCTTAG
Source organism: Ictidomys tridecemlineatus (assembly GCF_052094955.1). Lineage (NCBI taxonomy): Eukaryota > Metazoa > Chordata > Mammalia > Rodentia > Sciuridae > Ictidomys > Ictidomys tridecemlineatus. The sequence goes on from NW_027522646.1 coordinate 35,195, forward strand.
GGCTACATCAACAGCAAAAAAACCATAGAGATAGAACTTGAAACTGCTTTATTGTGTCAGGTTTCAAAGAGCTAGCAGAAACCGTGTTTGATTTAGAGTTCCAAATACATGTATCCCTGTAGGAGAAAAGGGAGTGAAACCTCAAAATGTAAACGGTTACTGCAAACGAACTGTTTAACCTAGAAGAACGATATTTGGCGAGCCAAGTGGGATTGGTGTACTGATCATTACCTGAAAGTATCATCAAGATTGGGTGAAAAAGTGTTTGCTGAGATTTTAGGCAACTCGAAGTTTTTTGGAAGCTTGGCAACCCATTTTTATGAAAGTGATTCTCGCCAGTCTCTGCTTAGGGCTACATCAACAGCAAACAACCATAGAGATAGAACTTGAAACTGCTTTATTGTGTCAAGTTTCAAAGAGCTAGCAAAAACCGTCTTTGATTTAGAGTTCCAAATACATGTGTCCCCATAGGAGAAAAAAGAGTGAAACCTCAAAATGAAAACGGTTACTGCAAACGAACGTTTTAACCTAGAAGAACGAAATTTGGCGAGCCAGGTGGGATTGGTGTACTGATCATTACCTGAAAGTATCATCAAGATTGGGTGAAAAAGTGTTTGTTGAGATTTCAGGCAACTCTTAGTTTTTTGGAAGCTTGGCAACGCCTTTCCATGAAAGTGATTCTCGCCAGTCTCTGCTTAGGGCTACATCAACAGCAAACAAAGCATAGAGATAGATCTTGAAACTGCTTTATTGTTTCAAGTTTCAAAGAGCTAGCACAAACCGTGTTTGATTTAGAGTTCCAAATACATGTATCCCTATAGGAGAATACAGAGTGAAACCTCAAAATGAAAACGGTTACTGCAAACGAACCATTTAACCTAGAAGAACGAATTTTGGTGAGCCAAGTGGGATTGGTGTACTGATCATTACCTGAAAGTATCATCAAGATTGGGTGAAAAAGTGTTTGTTGAGATTTCAGGCAACTCGTAGTTTTTTAGAAGCTTGGCAACCCCTTTCCATGAAAGTGATTCTCGCCAGTCATTGCTTAGGGCTACATCAACAGCAAACAAACCATAGAGATAGAACTTGAAACTGCTTTATTGTGTCAAGTTTCAAAGAGCTAGCACAAACCGTGTTTGATTTAGAGTTCCAAATATATGTGTAACCATAGGAGAAAACAGAGTGAAACCTCACAATGAAAACGGTTACTGCAAACCAACGGGTTAACCTAGAAGAACGAAATTTGGCGAGCCAAGTGGGATCGGTGTACTGATCATTACCTGAAAGTATCATCAAGATTGGGTGAAAAAGTGTTTGCGGAGATTTCAGGCTACTTGAAGTTTTTTGGAAGCTTTGCAAGGCCTTTCCATGAAAGTGATTCTCGCCAGTCTCTGCTTAGGGGCTACATCAACAGCATACAAACCATAGAGATAGAACTTGAAACTGCTTTATTGTGTCATGTTTCAAAGAGCTAGCACAAACCGATTCGATTTAGAGTTTCAAATACATGTATCCCTATAGGAGAAAACAGAGTGAAACCTCAAAATGAAAACGGTTACTGCAAACGAACGGTTTAACCTAGAAGAACGAATTTCGGCGAGCCAAGTGGAATTGGTGTACTGATCATTACCTGAAAGTATCATCAAGATTGGGTGAAAAAGTGTTTGCTGAGATTTCAGGCAATTCGTATTTTTTTGGAAGCTTGGCAAGCCCTTCCCATGAAAGTGATTCTCGCCAGTCTCTGCTTAGGGCTACAGCAACAGCAAACAAACCATAGAAATAGAACTTGAAACTGCCATATTGTGTCAAGTTTCAAAGAGCTAGCACAAACCGTGTTTGATTTAGAGTTCCAAATACATGTATCCCTATAGGAGAAAACAGAGTGAAACCTCAAAATGAAAACGGTTACTGCAAACGAACGGTTTAACCTAGAAGAACGAAATTTGGCGAGCCAAGTGGGATTGGTGTACTGATCATTACCTGAAAGTATCATCAAGATTGGGTGAAAAAGTGTTTGCGGAGATTTCAGGCTACTTGAAGTTTTTGGAAGCTTTGCAAGCCCTTTCCATGAAAGTGATTCTCGCCAGTCTCTGCTTAGGGCTAAATCAACAGCAAAAAAACATAGAGATAGAACTTGAAATGCTTTACTGTGTCAAGTTTCAAAGAGCTACCACAAACCGTGTTTGATTTAGAGTTCCAAATACATGTATCCCTAAAGGAAAAAACAGAGTGAAACCTCAAAATGAAAACGTTACTGCAACGAACGGTTTAACCTAGAAAAACGAAATTTGGCGAGCCAAGTGGGATGGTGTACTGATCATTACCTGAAAGTATCATCAAGATTGAGTGAAAAAGTGTTTGCTGAGATTTCAGGAATCTCGAAGTTTTTTGGAAGCTTGGCAAGCCCTTTCCATGAAAGTGATTCTCGCCAGTCTCTGCTTAGGGCTACATCAACAGCAAACAATCCATAGAGATAGAACATGAAAAAGCTTTATTGTGTCAAGTTTCAAAGAGCTATCACAAACCGTGTTTGCTTAAGAGTTCCAAATACATGTATCCCTATAGGAGAAAACAGAGTGAAACCTCAAAATGTAAACGGTTAGTACAAACGAACGGTTTAACCGTGAATAACGAAATATGGCGAGCCAAGTGGGATTGGTGTACTGATCATTACCTGAAAGTATCATCAAGATTGGGTGAAAAAGTGTTTGCTGAGATTTCAGGCAACTCCTAGTTTTTGGAAGCTTGGCAAGCCCTTTCCATGAAAGTGATTCTGGCCAGTCTCTGCTTAGGGCTACATCAAAGCCAAACAAACCATAGAGATAGAACTTGAAACTGCCTATTGTGTCAAGTTTCAAGAGCTACCAAGAATCGTGTTTGATTTAGAGTTCCAAATACATGTATCCCTATAGGAGAAAACAGAGTGAAACCTCAAAATGAAAACGGTTACTGCAAACGAACGGTTTAACCTAGAAGAACGAAATTTGGCTAGCCAAGTGGATTGGTGTACTGATCATTACCTGAAAGTATCATCAAGATTGGGTGAAAAAGGTGTTTGCTGAGATTTCAGGCAACTCATAGTTTTTGGAATCTTGGCAAGCCCTTTCCGTTAAAGTGATTCTCGCCAGTCTCTGCTTAGGGCTACATCAACAGCAAACAAACCATAGAGATAGACTGAAACTGCTTATTGTGTCAGGTTTCAAAGAGCTAGCACAAAACCGTGTTTGCTTTAGAGTTCCAAATACATGTATCCCTATAGGAGAAAACACAGTGAAACCTCAAAATGTAAACGGTTACTGCAAACGAACGGTTTAACCTAGAAGAATGAAATTTGGTGAGCCAAGTGGGATGGGTGTACTGATCATTACCTGAAAGTATCATCAAGATTGGGTGAAAAAGTGTTTGCTGAGATTCAGGAAACTCGTAGATTTTTGGAAGCTTGGCAAGCCCTTTCCATGAAAGTGATTTCTCGCCAGTCTCTGCTTAGGGCTACATCAACAGCAAAGAAACCATACAGATAGAACTTAAAAGTGATTTATTGTGTAAAGTTTCAAAGAGCTAGCACAAACCGTGTTTGATTTAGAGTTCCAAATACATGTATCCCTATAGGAGAAAACAGAGTGAACCTAAAATGAAAACGGTTACTGCAAACGAACGGTTTTAACCTAGAAGAACAAAATTTGGCGAGCCAGTGGGATAGGTGTACTGATCATTACTTGAAAGTATCATCAAGATTGGGTGAAAAAGTGTTTGCTGAGATTTCAGGCAACTCGTAGTTTTTTGGAAGCTTGGCAAGCCCTTTCAATGAAAGTGATTCTCGGAGTCTCTGCTTAGGGCTACATCAACAACAAACAATCCATAGAGATAGAACTTGAAACTGCTTTATTGTGTCAAATTTCAAAGAGCTAGCACAAACCGTGTTTGATTTAGAGTTCCAAATACATGTGTCCCCATAGGAGAAAACAGAGTGAAACCTCAAAATGAAAACGGTTACTGCAAACGAACGGTTTAACCTAGAAGAAAAAACTTGGCGAGCCAAGTGGGATTGGTGTACTGATCATTACCTGAAAGTATCACCAAGATTGGTGAAAAAGTGTTTGCTGAGATTTCAGGAAACTCGTAGTTTTTTGGAAGCTTGGCAACCCCTTTCCATGAAAGTGATTCTCGCCAGTCTCGGCTTAGGGCTACATCAACAGCAAAACAAAGGATAGAGACAGAGCTTGAAACTGCTTTATTGTGTCAAGTTTCAAAGAGCTATCAAAAACCGTGTTTGATTTAGAGTTCCAAATACACGTGTCCCCATAGGAGAAAACAGAGTGAAACCTCAAAATGAAAACGGTTACTGCAAACGAACGGTTTAACCTAGAAGAACAAAACTTGGCGAGCCAAGTGGGATTGGTGTAGTGATCATTACCTGAAAGTATCATCATATTGGGTGAAAAAGTGTTTGCTGAGATTTCAGGCAACTCGTAGTTTTTTGGAAGATTGGCAACCCCTTTCCATGAAAGTGATTCTTGCCAGTCTCTGCTTAGGGCTACATCAACAGCAAACAAAGGATAGAGATGGAGCTTGAAACTGCTTTATTGTGTCAAGTTTCAAAGAGCTAGCACAAACCGTGTTTGGTTTAGAGTTCCAAATACATGTGTCCCAATAGGAGAAAACAGAGTGAAACCTCAAAATGAAAACGGTACTGCAAACGAACGGTTTAAACAAGAAGAACGAAATTTGGCGAGCCAACTGAGATTGGGGTACTGATCATTACCTGAAAGTATCATCAAGATTGGTGAAAAAGTGTTTGCTGAGATTTCAGGCAACTCGTAGTTTTTTGGAAGCTTGGCAACCCCTTTCCATGAAAGAGATTCTCGCCATTCTCTGCTTATGGCTACATCAACAGCAAACAAACCATAGAGATAGAACTTGAAACTGCTTTCTTGTGTCAAGTTTCAAAGAGCTAGCACAAACCGTGTTTGATTTAGAGTTCCAAATACATGTATCCCTATAGGAGAAAACAGAGTGAAACCTCAAAATGAAAATGATTACTGCAAAGGAACGGTTTAACCTAGAAGAACAAAATTTGGCGAGCCAAGTAGGATTGGTGTACTTATCATTACCTGAAAGTATCATCAAGTTTGGGTGAAAACGTGTTTGCTGAGATTTCAGGCAACTCGTAGTTTTTTGGAATCTTGGCAAGCCCTTTCCATGAAAGTGATTCTCTTCCAGTCTCTACTTAGGGTTACAGAAACAGCAAACAAACCGTAGAGATAGAACTTGAAACTGCTTTATTGCATCAAGTTTCAAAGAACTAGCACAAACCATGTTTGATTTAGAGTTCCAAATACTGTATTCCTTTAGGAGAAAACAGAGTGAAACCTCAAACTGAAAACGGTTACTGCAAACGAACGGTTTAACCTAGAAGAATGAAATTTGGTGAGCCAAGTGGTATTGGTGTACTGATCATTACCTGAAAGTATCATCAAGATTGGGTGAAAAAGTGTTTGCTGAGATTTCAGGCAACTCGTAGTTTTTGGAAGCTTGGCAAGCCCTTTCCATGAAAGTGATTCTCGCCAGTCTCTGCTTAGGGCTAAATCAACAGGAAAACAAACCATAGAGATAGAACTTGAAACTGCTTTATTGTGTCAAGCTTCAAAGAGCTAGCACAAACCGTGTTTGATTTAGAGTTCCAAATACATGTATCCCTATAGGAGAAAACAGAGTGAAACCTCAAAATGAAAACGGTTACTGCAAACGAACGGTTTAACCTAGAAGAATGAAATTTGGCGTGCCAAGTGGGATTGGTGTACTGATCATTACCTGAAAGTATCATCAAGATTGGGTGAAAAAGTGTTTGCTTAGATTTCAGGAAACTCATAGTTTTTTGGAAGCTTGGCAAGCCCTCTCCATGAAGGTGATTATCGCCAATTTCTACTTAGGTCTTAAATCAACAGCAAACCAAGCATAGAGATAGAAATTGAAACTGCTTTACTGTGTCAAGTTTCAAAGAGCAAGCACAAACCGTGTTTGATTTAGAGTTCCAAATACATTGTAACCCTATAGGAGAAAACAGAGTGAAACCTCAAAATGAAAACGGTTACTGCAAACGAACGGTTTAACCTAGAAGAACGAATTTTGGCGAGCCAAGTGGGATTGGTGTACTGATCATTACCTGAAAGTATCATCAAGATTGGGTGAAAAGTGTTTGCTGAGATTTCAGGCAACTCGTGTTTTTTGGAGGCTTGGCAACACCTTTCCATGAAAGTGATTCTCGCCAGTCTCTGCTTAGGGCTACATCAACAGCATACAAAGCATAGAAATAGAACTTGAAACTGCTTTATTGTGTCAAGTTTCAAAGAGCTAGCACAAACCGATTTGATTTAGAGTTTCAAATACATGTATCCACATAGAAGAAAACAGAGTGAAACCTCAAAATGAAAATGGTTACTGCAAACGAACGGTTTAACCTAGAAGAACGAATTTTGGCGAGAAAATGAAATTGGTGTACTGATCATTACCTGAAAGTACCATCAAGATTGGGTGAAAAGGTGTTGCGGAGATTTCAGGCAACTCGAAGTTTTTTTGGAAGCTTGGCAAGCCCTTCCCATGAAAGTGATTCTCGCCAGTCCTGCTTAGGGCTACATCAACAGCAAAAACCATAGAGATAGAACTTGAAACTGCTTTATTGTGTCAGGTTTCAAAGAGCTAGCAGAAACCGTGTTTGATTTAGAGTTCCAAATACATGTATCCCTGTAGGAGAAAAGGGAGTGAAACCTCAAAATGTAAACGGTTACTGCAAACGAACTGTTTAACCTAGAAGAACGATATTTGGCGAGCCAAGTGGGATTGGTGTACTGATCATTACCTGAAAGTATCATCAAGATTGGGTGAAAAAGTGTTTGCTGAGATTTTAGGCAACTCGAAGTTTTTTGGAAGCTTGGCAACCCATTTTTATGAAAGTGATTCTCGCCAGTCTCTGCTTAGGGCTACATCAACAGCAAACAACCATAGAGATAGAACTTGAAACTGCTTTATTGTGTCAAGTTTCAAAGAGCTAGCAAAAACCGTCTTTGATTTAGAGTTCCAAATACATGTGTCCCCATAGGAGAAAAAAGAGTGAAACCTCAAAATGAAAACGGTTACTGCAAACGAACGTTTTAACCTAGAAGAACGAAATTTTGGCGAGCCAGGTGGGATTGGTGTACTGATCATTACCTGAAAGTATCATCAAGATTGGGTGAAAAAGTGTTTGTTGAGATTTCAGGCAACTCTTAGTTTTTGGAAGCTTGGCAACGCCTTTCCATGAAAGTGATTCTCGCCAGTCTCTGCTTAGGGCTACATCAACAGCAAACAAAGCATAGAGATAGATCTTGAAACTGCTTTATTGTTTCAAGTTTCAAAGAGCTAGCACAAACCGTGTTGATTTAGAGTTCCAAATACATGTATCCCTATAGGAGAATACAGAGTGAAACCTCAAAATGAAAACGGTTACTGCAAACGAACCATTTAACCTAGAAGAACGAATTTTGGTGAGCCAAGTGGGATTGGTGTACTGATCATTACCTGAAAGTATCATCAAGATTGGGTGAAAAAGAGTTTGCTGATATTTCAGGCAACTCGTAGTTTTTAGAAGCTTGGCAACCCCTTTCCATGAAAGTGATTCTCGCCAGTCAT
>NW_027522646.1:43059-90338 GCF_052094955.1 Ictidomys tridecemlineatus
CATGAAAGTGATTCTTGCCAGTCTCTGCTTAGGGCTACATCAACAGCAAACAAAGGATACAGATAGAGCTTGAAACTGCTTTATTGTGTCAAGTTTCAAAGAGCTAGCACAAACCGTGTTTGGTTTAGAGTTCCAAATACATGTGCCTCATAGGAGAAAACAGAGTGAAACCTCAAAATGAAAACGGTACTGCAAACGAACGGTTTAAACAAGAAGAACGAAATTTGGCGAGCCAACTGAGATTGGGGTATTGATCATTACCTGAAAGTATCATCAAGATTGGGTGAAAAAGTGTTTGCTGATATTTCAGGCAACTCGTAATTTTTTTGGAAGCTTGGCAACCCCTTTCCATGAAAGAGATTCTCGCCATTCTCTGCTTATGGCTACATCAACAGCAAACAAACCATAGAGATAGAACTTGAAACTGCTTTCTTGTGTCAAGTTTCAAAGAGCTAGCACAAACCGTGTTTGATTTAGAGTTCCAAATACATGTATCCCTATAGGAGAAAACAGAGTGAAACCTCAAAATGAAAATGATTACTGCAAAGGAACGGTTTAACCTAGAAGAACTAAATTTGGCGACCCAAGTAGGATTGGTGTACTTATCATTACCTGAAAGTATCATCAAGTTTGGGTGAAAACGTGTTTGCTGAGATTTCATGCAACTCGTAGTTTTTTGGAAGCTTGGCAAGCCCTTTCCATGAAAGTGATTCTCTCCAGTCTCTACTTAGGGTTACAAAAACAGCAAACAAACAGTAGAGATAGAACTTGAAACTGCTTTATTGCATCAAGTTTCAAAGAACTAGCAAAAACCGTGTTTGATTTAGAGTTCCAAATACATGTATCCCTATAGGAGAAAACAGAGTGAAACCTCAAACTGAAAACGGTTACTGCAAAAGAACGGTTTAACCTAGAAGAATGAAATTTGGTGAGCCAAGTGGTATTGGTGTACTGATCATTACCTGAAAGTATCATCAAGATTGGGTGAAAAAGTGTTTGCTGAGATTTCAGGCAACTCGTAGTTTTTTGGAAGCTTGGCAAGCCCTTTCCATGAAAGTGATTCTCGCCAGTCTCTGCTTAGGGCTACATCAACAGGAAACAAACCATAGAGATAGAACTTGAAACTGCTTTATTGTGTCAAGCTTCAAAGAGCTAGCACAAATCGTGTTTGATTTAGCATTCCAAATACATGTATCCCTATAGGAGAAAACAGAGTGAAACCTCAAAATGAAAACGGTTACTGCAAACGAACGGTTTAACCTAGAAGAATGAAATTTGGCGTGCCAAGTGGGATTGGTGTACTTATCATTACCTGAAAGTATTATCAAGATTGGGTGAAAAAGTGTTTGCTTAGATTTCAGGAAACTCGTAGTTTTTTGGAAGCTTGGCAAGACCTCTCCATGAAGGTGATTATCGCCAATTTCTACTTAGGTCTAAATCAACAGCAAACCAAGCATAGAGATAGAAATTGAAACTGCTTTACTGTGTCAAGTTTCAAAGAGCTAGCACAAACCGTGTTTGATTTAGAGTTCCAAATACATGTATCCCTATAGGAGAAAACAGAGTGAAACCTCAAAATGAAAACGGTTACTGCAAACGAACGGTTTAACTTAGAAGAACGAATTTTGGCGAGCCAAGTGGGATTGGTGTACTGATCATTACCTAAAAGTATCATCAAGATTGGGTGAAAAAGTTTTTTCTGAGATTTCAGGCAACTCGTAGTTTTTTGGAGGCTTGGCAACCCCTTTCCATGAAAGTGATTCTCGCCAGTCTCTGCTTAGGGCTACATCAACAGCATACAAACCATAGAAATAGAACTTGAAACTGCTTTATTGTGTCAAGTTTCAAAGAGCTAGCACAAACCGATTTGATTTAGAGTTTCAAATACATGTATCCACATAGAAGAAAACAGAGTGAAACCTCAAAATGAAAATGGTTACTGCAAACGAACGGTTTAACCTCGAAGAACGAATTTTGGTGAGGAAAATGAAATTGGTGTACTGATCATTACCTGAAAGTATCATCAAGATTGGGTGAAAAAGTGTTTTCTGAGATTTCAGGCAACTCGTAGTTTTTTGGAAGCTTGGCAACCCCTATCCATGAAAGTGATTCTCGCCATTCTCTGCTTATGGCTACATCAACAGCAAACAAACCATAGAGATAGAACTTGAAACTGCTTTATTGTGTCAAGTTTCAAAGAGCTAGCACAAACCTTGTTTGATTTAGAGTTCCAAATACATGTATCCCTATAGGAGAAAACAGAGTGAAACCTCAAAATGAAAACGGTTACTGCAACGAACGGTTTAACCTAGAAGAACGAAATTTGGCGAGCCAAGTGGCATTGGTGTACTGATCATTACCTGAAAGTATCATCAAGATTGGGTGAAAAAGTGTTTGCGGAGATTTCAGGCAACTTGAAGTTTTTTGGAAGCTTGGCATGCCCTTTCCATGAAAGTGATTCTCGCCAGTCTCTGCTTAGGGCTACATCAACAGCAAAAAAACCATAGAGATAGAACTTAAAACTGCTTTATTGTGTCAAGTTTTAAAGAGCTAGCAAAAACCGTCTTTGATTTAGAGTTCCAAATACATGTGTCCCCATAGGAGAAAACAGAGTGAAACCTCAAAATGAAAACGGTTACTGCAAACGAACGGTTTAACCTAGAAGAAAAAACTTGGCGAGCCAAGTGGGATTGGTGTACTGATCATTACCTGAAAGTATCACCAAGATTGGGTGAAAAAGTGTTTGCTGAGATTTCAGGCAACTCGTAGTTTTTTGGAAGCTTGGCAACCCCTTTCCATGAAAGTGATTCTCGCCAGTCTCGGCTTAGGGCTACATCAACAGCAAACAAAGGATAGAGATAGAGCTTGAAACTGCTTTATTGTGTCAAGTTTCAAAGAGCTATCAAAAACCGTGTTTGATTTAGAGTGCCAAATACACGTGTCCCCATAAGAGAAAACAGAGTGAAACCTCAAAATGAAAACGGTTACTGCAAACGAACGGTTTAACCTAGAAGAACAAAACTTGGCGAGCCAAGTGGGATTGGTGTAGTGATCATTACCTGAAAGTATCATCAATATTGGGTGAAAAAGTGTTTGCTGAGATTTCAGGCAACTCGTAGTTTTTTGGAAGATTGGCAACCCCTTTCCATGAAAGTGATTCTTGCCAGTCTCTGCTTAGGGCTACATCAACAACAAACAAAGGATAGAGATGGAGCTTGAAACTGCTTTATTGTGTCAAGTATCAAAGAGCTAGCACAAACCGTGTTTGGTTTAGAGTTCCAAATACATGTGTCCCCATAGGAGAAAACAGAGTGAAACCTCAAAATGAAAACGGTACTGCAAACGAACGGTTTAAACAAGAAGAACGAAATTTGGCGAGCCAACTGAGATTGGGGTACTGATCATTACCTGAAAGTATCATCAAGATTGGGTGAAAAAGTGTTTGCTGAGATTTCAGGCAACTCGTAGTTTTTTGGAAGCTTGGCAACCCCTTTCCATGAAAGAGATTCTCGCCATTCTCTGCTTATGGCTACATCAACAGCAAACAAACCATACAGATAGAACTTGAAACTGCTTTCTTGTGTCAAGTTTCAAAGAGCTAGTACAAACCGTGTTTGATTTAGAGTTCCAAATACATGTATCCCTATAGGAGAAAACAGAGTGAAACCTCAAAATGAAAATGATTACTGCAAAGGAACTGTTTAACATAGAAGAACGAAATTTGGCGAGCCAAGTAGGATTGGTGTACTTATCATTACCTGAAAGTATCATCAAGTTTGGGTGAAAACGTGTTTGCTGAGATTTCAGGCAACTCGTAGTTTTTTGGAAGCTTGGCAGGCCCTTTCCATGAAAGTGATTCTCGCCAGTCTCTGCTTAGGGCTACATCAACAGCAAACGAACCGTAGTAATAGAACTTGAAACTGCTTTATTGTGTCAAGTTTCAAAGAGCTAGCACAAACCGTGTTTGATTTAGAGTTCCAAATACATATATCCCTGTAGGAGAAATCAGAGTGAAACCTCAAAATGAAACCGGTTACTGCCAACGAACGGTTTAACCTAGAAGATCGAAATTTGGCGAGCCAAGTGGGCTTGGTGTACTGATCATTACCTGAAAGTATCATCAAGATTGGGTGAAAAAGTGTTTGCTGAGATTTCAGGCAACTCGTAGTTTTTTGGAAGCTTGGCAGGCCCTTTCCATGAAAGTGATTCTCGCCAGTCTCTGCTTAGGGCTACATCAACAGCAAACAAACCATAGAGATAGACCTTGAAACTGCTTTATTGTGTCAAGTTTCAAAGAGCTAGCACAAACCGTGTTTGATTTAGAGTTCCAAATACATGTATCCCTATAGGAGAAAACAGAGTGAAACCTCAAAATGAAACCGTTTAATGCCAACGAACGGTTTAACCTAGAAGAAAGAAATGTGGCGAGCCAAGTGGGCGTGGTGTACTGATCATTACCTGAAAGTATCATCAAGATTGGGTGAAAAAGTGTTTGCTGAGATTTCAGGCAACTCGTAGTTTTTTGGAAGCTTGGCAGGCCCTTTCCATGAAAGTGATTCTCGCCAGTCTCTTCTTAGGGCTACATCAACAGCAAACAAACCATAGAGATAGAACTTGAAACTGCTTTATTGTGTCAAGTTTCAAAGAGCTAGCACAAACCGTGTTTGATTTAGAGTTCCAAATACATGTATCCTTATAGGAGAAAACAGAGTGAAACCTCAAAATGAAACTGGTTACTGCCAACGAATGGTTTAATCTAGAAGAACGAAATTTGGCGAGCCAAGTGGGCTTGGTGGACTGATCATTACCTGAAAGTATCATCAAGATTGGGTGAAAAAGTGTTTGCTGAGATGTCAGGCAACTCGTAGTTTTTTGGAAGCTTGGCAGGCCCTTTCCATGAAAGTGATTCTCGCCAGTCTCTGCTTAGGGCTACATCAACAGCAAACAAACCGTAGAGATAGAACTTGAAACTGCTCTATTGTGTCAAGTTTCAAAGAGCTAGCACAAACCGTGTTTGAATTAGAGTTCCAAATACATGTATCCCTATAGGAGAAAACAGAGTGAAACCTCAAAATGAAACCGTTTACTGCCAACGAACGGTTTAACCTAGAAGAACGAAATGTGGCGAGCCAAGTGGGCTTGGTGTACTGATCATTACCTGAAAGTATCATCAAGATTGGGTGAAAAAGTGTTTGCTGAGATTTCAGGCAACTCGTAGTTTTTTGGAAGCTTGGCAGGCCCATTCCATGAAAGTGATACTCGCCAGTCTCTTCTTAGGGCTACATCAACAGCAAACAAACCATAGAGATAGAACTTGAAACTGCTTTATTGTGTCAATTTTCAAAGAGCTAGCACAAACCGTGTTTGATTTAGAGTTCCAAATACATGTATCCCTATAGGAGAAAACAGAGTGAAACCTCAAAATGAAACTGGTTACTGCCAACGAATGGTTAAATCTAGAAGAACGAAATTTGGCGAGCCAAGTGGACTTGGTGGACTGATCATTACCTGAAAGTATCATCAAGATTGGGTGAAAAAGTGTTTGCTGAGATTTCAGGCAACTTGTAGTTTTTTGGAAGCTTGGCAGGCCCTTTCCATGAAAGTGATTCTCGCCAGTCTCTGCTTAGGGCTACACCAACAGCAAACAAACCATAGAGATAGAACTTGAAACTGCTTTATTGTGTCAAGTTTCAAAGACCTAGAAAAAACCGTGTTTGATTTAGAGTTCCAAATACATGTATCCCTAAAGGAAAAAACAGAGTGAAACCTCAAAATGAAAACGGTTACTGCAAACGAACGGTTTAAACTAGAAAAACGAAATTTGGCGAGCCAAGTGGGATGGTGTACTGATCATTACCTGAAAGTATCATCAAGATTGAGTGAAAAAGTGTTTGCTGAGATTTCAGGAATCTCGAAGTTTTTTGGAAGCTTGGCAAGCCCTTTCCATGAAAGTGATTCTCGCCAGTCTCTGCTTAGGGCTACATCAACAGCAAACAATCCATAGAGATAGAACATGAAAAAGCTTTATTATGTCAAGTTTCAAAGAGCTATCACAAACCGTGTTTGCTTAAGAGTTCCAAATACATGTATCCCTATAGGAGAAAACAGAGTGAAACCTCAAAATGTAAATGGTTAGTACAAACGAACGGTTTAACCGTGAATAACGAAATATGGCGAGCCAAGTGGGATTGGTGTACTGATCATTACCTGAAAGTATCATCAAGATTGGGTGAAAAAGTGTTTGCTGAGATTTCAGGCAACTCCTAATTTTTTGGAAGCTTGGCAAGCCCTTTCCATGAAAGTGATTCTGGCCAGTCTCTGCTTAGGGCTACATCAAAGGCAAACAAACCTTAGAGATAGAACTTGAAACTGCCTTATTGTGTCAAGTTTCAAAGAGCTAGCACAAACCGTGTTTGATTTAGAGTTCCAAATACATGTATCCCTATAGGAGAAAACAGAGTGAAACCTAAAATGAAAACGGTTACTGCAAACGAACGGTTTTAACCTAGAAGAACAAAATTTGGCGAGCCAAGTGGGATAGGTGTACTGATCATTACTTGAAAGTATCATCAAGATTGGGTGAAAAAGTGCTTGCTGAGATTTCAGGCAACTCGTAGTTTTTTGGAAGCTTGGCAAGCCCTTTCCATGAAAGTGATTCTCGGAGTCACTGCTTAGGGCTACATCAACAGCAAACAAACCATAGAGATAGAACTTGAAACTGCTTTATTGTGTCAAATTTCAAAGAGCTAGCACAAACCGTGTTTGATTTAGAGTTTCAAATACATGTATCCCTATAGGAGAAAACAGAGTGAAACCTCAAAATTAAAACGGTTACTGCAAACGAACTGTTTAACCTAGAAAAATGAAATTTGGCGAGCCAAGTGGGATTGGTGTACTGATCATTACCTGAAAGTATCATCAAGATTGGGTGAAAAAGTGTTTGCTGAGATTTCAGGCAACTTGTAGTTTTTTGGAAGCTTGGCAACCCCTTTAAATGAAAGTGATTCTCGCCAGTCTCTGCTTAGGGCTACATCAACAGCAAAGAAACCATAGAGATAGAACTTAAAACTCATTTATTGTGTCAAGTTTCAAAGAGCTAGCACAAACCGTGTTTGATTTAGAGTTCCAAATACATGTATCCCTATAGGAGAAAACAGAGTGAAACCTCAAAATGAAACCGGTTACTGCAAACGAACGGTTTAACCTAGAAGAACGAAATTTGGCGAGCCAAGTGGGATTGGTGTACTGATCATTACCTGAAAGTGTCATCAAGTTTGGTTGAAAAAGAGTTTGCTTAGATTTTAGGAAACTCGTATTTTTTTGGAAGCTTGGCAAGCTCTTTCCATGAATGTGATTCTCGCCAGTCTCTGCTTAGGGCTACATCAACAGCAAACAAACCATAGAGATAGAACTTGAAACTGCTTTATTGTGTCAAGTTTCAAAGAGCTAGCACAAACCGTGTTTGATTTAGAGTTAGAAATACATGTATCCCTATAGGAGAAAACAGAGTGAAACCTCAAAATGAAGACGGTTACTGTAAACGAGCGGTTTATCCTAGAAGAAAGAAATTTGGCGAACCAAGTGGGATTGGTGTACTGATCATTACCTGAAAGTATCATCAAGATTGGGTGAAAAAGTGTTTGCTCAGATTTCAGGCAACCCATAGTTTTTTGGAAGCTTGGCAAGCCCTTTCAATGAAAGTGATTCTCACCAGTCTCTGCTTAGGGCTACATCAACAGCAAACAAACCATAGAGATAGAACTTGAAACTGCTTTATTGTGTCAAGTTTCAAAGAGCTAGCACAAACCGTGTTTGATTTAGAGTTCCAAATACATGTATCCCTATAGGAGAAAACAGAGTGAAACCTCAAAATGAAAACGGTTACTGCAAACGAACGGTTTAACCTAGAAGAACGAAATTTGGCGAGCCAAGTGGGATTGATGTACTGATCATTACCTGAAAGTATCATCAGGATTGGGTGAAAAAGTGTTTGCTGAGATTTCAGGCAACTCCTAGTTTTTTGGAAGCTTGACAACCCCTTTCCATGAAAGTGATTCTCGCCAGTCTCTGCTTAGGGCTACATCACCTGCTAACAAATCATAGAGATAGAACTTGAATCTGCTTTATTGTGTCAACTTTCCAAGAGCTAGCACAAACCGTGTTTGTTTCAGAGTTCCAAATACATGTATCCCTATAAGAGAATACAAAGTGAAACCTCAAAATGAAAACGGATACTGCAAACGAACGGTTTAACCTAGAAGAACGAAATTTGGCGAGCCAAGTGGGATTCGTGTACTGATCATTACCTGAAAGTATCATCAAGATTGGGTGAAAAAGTGTTTGCTGAGATTTCAGGCAACTCGTAGTTTTTTGGAAGCTTGGCAAGCCCTTTCCATGAAAGTGATTCTCGCCAGTCTCTGCTTAGGGCTACATCAACAGCAAACAAACCATAGTGATAGAACTTGAAACTGGTTTATTGTGTCAAGTTTCAAAGAGCTAGCACAAACCGTGTTTGATTTAGAGTTCCAAATACACGTATCCCTATAGGAGAAAACAGAGTGAAACCTCAAAATGTAAACGGTTACTGCAAACAAAGTGTTTAACTTAGAGGAACGAAATTTGGAGAGCCAAGTGGATTAATGTACTGATCATTACCTGAAAGTATCATCAAGATTGGGTGAAAAAGTGTTTGCTGAGATTTCAGGCAACTCGTAGTTTTTTGGAAGCTTGGCAAGCCCTTTCCATGAAAGTGATTCTCGCCAGTCTCTGCTTAGGGCTACATCAACAGCAAACAAACCATAGAGACAGAACTTGAAACTGCTTTATTGTTTCAAGTTTCAAAAAGGTAGCACAAACCGTGTTTGATTTAGAGTTTTCAATACATGTATCCCTACAGGAGAAATCAGACTGAAATCTCAAAATGAAAACGGTTACTACAAACGAACGGTTTAACTTAGAAGAACGTAATTTGGCGAGCCAAGTGGGATTGGTGTACTGATCATGACCTGAAAGTATCATCAAGATTGGGTGAAAACGTGTTTGCTGAGATTTCAGGAAACTCGTAGATTTTGGAAGCTTGGCAAGCCCTTACCATGAAAGTGATTCTCGCCAGTCTCTGCTTAGGGCTCCATTGACAGCAAACAAACCATGGAGATAGAACTTGAAACTGCTTTATTGTTTCAAGTTTCAAAGAGCTAATACAAACCATGATTGATTTAGTGTTCCAATACATGTATCTCTATAGGAAAAAACAGAGTGAAACCTCAAAATGAAAACGGTTACTGCAAACGAACGGTTTAACCTAGAAGAACAAAATTTGGCGAACCAAGTGGGATTGGTGTACTGATCATTACCTAAAAGTATCATCAAGATTGGTTGAAAAAGTGTTTGCTGAAATTTCAGGCAACTCGTAGTTTTTTGGTAGCTTGGCAAGCCCTTTCCATGAAAGTGATTCTCGCCAGTCTCTGCTTAGGGCTACATCAACAGCAAACAAACCATAGAGATAGAACTTGAAACTGCTTTATTGTGTCAAGTTTCAAAGAGCTAGCACAAACCGTGTTTGATGTAGTGATCCAAATACATGTATCTCTATAGGAAAAAACAGAGTGAAACCTCTAAATGAAAACGGATACTGCAAACGAACGGTTTAACCTAGAAGAACAAAATTTGGCGAGCCAAGTGGGATTGGTGTACTGATCATTACCTGAAAGTATCATCAAGATTGGGTGAAAAAGTGTTTGCTGAGATTTCAGGCAACTAGTATTTTTTTGGAAACTTGGCAAGCCTTTTCCATGAAAGTGATTCTCGTCAGTCTCTGCTTAGGGCTACATCAACAGCAAACAAATCATAGAGATAGAACTTGAAACTGCTTTATTGTGTCAAGTTTCAAAGAGCTAGCACAAACAGTGTTTGACTTAGAGTTGCAAATACATGTATCACTATAGGAGAAAACAGACTGAAACCTCAAAATGAAAACGGTTACTGCAATCGAATGGTTTAACCTAGAAGAACGAAATTGGGCGAGCCAAGTGGGAATGGTGTACTGATCATTACCTGAAAGTATCATCAAGATTTGGTGAAAAAGTGTTAGCTGGGATTTCAGGCAACTCGTAGTTTTTGGTAGCTTGGCAACCCCTTTCCATGAAAGTGATTCTCGCCAGTCTCTGCTTAGGGCTACAGCAACAGCAAACAAACCATAGAGATAGAACTTGATACCGCTTTATTGTGTGAAGTTTCAAAGAGCTAGCACAAACCATGTTTGATTTAGAGTTCCAAATACATGTATCCCTATAGGAGAAAACAGAGTGAAACCTCAAAATGAAAACGGTTACTGCAAACGAACGGTTTCATCTAGATGAACGAAATTTGAGGAGCCAAGTGGAATTGATGTACTGATCATTACCTGAAAGTATCATCAAGATTGTGTGAAAAAGTGTTTGCTGTGATTTCAGGCAACTCGTAGTTTTTTGGAAGCCTGGCAACCCCTTTCTATGAAAGGGATTCTCGCCAGTCTCTGCTTAGGGCTACATCAACTGCAAACAAATCATAGAGATAGAACTTGAAACTGCTTTATTGTGTCAAGTTTCAAAGAGCTAGCACAAAGCATGTTTGATTCAGAGTTCCAAATACATGTATCCTTATAGGAGAATACAGAGTGAAACCTCAAAATGAAAACAAATACTGCAAACGAACGGTTTAACCTAGAAGAACAAAATTTGGCGAGCCGAGTGGGATTGGTGTACTGATCATTAACTGAAAGTATCATCAAGATTGGGTGTAAAAGTGATTGCTGAGATTTCAGGAAATTCGTAGTTTTTTGGAAGGTTGGCAAGCCCTTTCCATGAACGTGATTCTCGCCAGTCTCTGCTTAGGGCTACATCAAAAGCAAACAATCCATAGAGAAAGAACTTGAAACTGCTTTATTGTGTCATGTTTCAAAGAGCTAGCACAAACCGTGTTTGATTTAGAGTTCCAAATACATCTATCTCTATAGGAGAAAACAGAGTGAAACCTCAAAATGAAAACGGTTAGTGCAAACGAACGGTTTAACCTAGAAGAACAAAATTTGGCGAGCCAAGTCGGATTTGTGTACTGATCATTACCTGAAAGTATCATCAAGATTGGGTGAAAAAGTGATTGCTGAGATTTCAGGCAACTCGTAGTTTTTTGGAAGCTTGGCAAGCCCTTTCCATTTAAGTAATTCTCGCCAGTCTCTGCTTAGGGCTACATCAAAAGCACAAACCATAGAGAAAGAACTTGAAACTGCTTTATTGTGTCAAGATTCAAAGAGCTAGCACAAACCGTGTTTGATTTAGAGTTCCAAATACATGTATCCATATAGTAAAAAACAGAGTGAAACCTCAAAATTAAAACTGTTAGTGCAAACGAACGGTTTAACCTAGAAGAACGAAATTTGGCGAGCCAAGTGGGATTGGTGTACTGATAATTACCTGAAAGTATCATAAATATTGGGTGAAAAGTGTTTGCTGAGATTTCAGGCAACTTGTAGTGTTTGGGAAGCTTGGCAAGCCCTTTCCATGAAAGTGATTCTCGCCAGTCTCTGCTTAGGGCTACATCAACAGCAAACAAACCATAGAGATAGAACTTGAAACTGCTCTATTGTGTCAAGTTTCAAAAAGCTAGCACAAACCGTGTTTGATTTAGAGTTTTCAATACATGTATCCCTGTAAGAGAAAACAGAGTGAAATCTCAAAATGAAAACGGTTACTACAAACGAAGGGTTTAACTTAGAAGAACGTAATTTGGCGAGCCAAGTGGGATTGGTGTACTGATCATGACCTGAAAGTATCATCAAGATTGGGTGTAAAAGTGTTTGCTCTGATTTCATGCAACTCGTAGTTTTTTGGAAGCTTGGTAAGCCCTTTCCATGAAAGTGATTCTCGCCAGTCTCTGCTTAAGGCTACATAAACAGCAAACAAAGCATAGAGATAGAACTTGAAACTGCTTTCCTGTGTCAAGTTTCAAAGAGCTAGCACAAACCGTATTTGATTTAGAATTCCAAATACATGTATCCCTATAGGAGAAAACAGAGTGAAACCTCAAATGAAAACGGTTACTGCAAACGAACTCTTTAACCTAGAAGATCGAAATTTGGTGAGCCAAGTGGGATTGGTGTACTGATCATTACCTGAAAGTATCATCAATATTGGGTGAAAAAGTGTTTGCTGAGATTTCAGGCAACTCCTAGTTTTTTGGAAGCTTGACAACCCCTTTCCATGAAAGTGATTCTCGCCAGTCTCTGCTTAGGGCTACATCACCTGCTAACAAATCATAGAGATAGAACTTGAATCTGCTTTATTGTGTCAACTTTCCAAGAGCTAGCACAAACCGTGTTTGTTTCAGAGTTCCAAATACATGTATCCCTATAAGAGAATACAAAGTGAAACCTCAAAATGAAAACGGATACTGCAAACGAACGGTTTAACCTAGAAGAACGAAATTTGGCGAGCCAAGTGGGATTCGTGTACTGATCATTACCTGAAAGTATCATCAAGATTGGGTGAAAAAGTGTTTGCTGAGATTTCAGGCAACTCGTAGTTTTTTGGAAGCTTGGCAAGCCCTTTCCATGAAAGTGATTCTCGCCAGTCTCTGCTTAGGGCTACATCAACAGCAAACAAACCATAGTGATAGAACTTGAAACTGGTTTATTGTGTCAAGTTTCAAAGAGCTAGCACAAACCGTGTTTGATTTAGAGTTCCAAATACACGTATCCCTATAGGAGAAAACAGAGTGAAACCTCAAAATGTAAACGGTTACTGCAAACAAAGTGTTTAACTTAGAGGAACGAAATTTGGAGAGCCAAGTGGATTAATGTACTGATCATTACCTGAAAGTATCATCAAGATTGGGTGAAAAAGTGTTTGCTGAGATTTCAGGCAACTCGTAGTTTTTTGGAAGCTTGGCAAGCCCTTTCCATGAAAGTGATTCTCGCCAGTCTCTGCTTAGGGCTACATCAACAGCAAACAAACCATAGAGACAGAACTTGAAACTGCTTTATTGTTTCAAGTTTCAAAAAGGTAGCACAAACCGTGTTTGATTTAGAGTTTTCAATACATGTATCCCTACAGGAGAAATCAGACTGAAATCTCAAAATGAAAACGGTTACTACAAACGAACGGTTTAACTTAGAAGAACGTAATTTGGCGAGCCAAGTGGGATTGGTGTACTGATCATGACCTGAAAGTATCATCAAGATTGGGTGAAAACGTGTTTGCTGAGATTTCAGGAAACTCGTAGATTTTGGAAGCTTGGCAAGCCCTTACCATGAAAGTGATTCTCGCCAGTCTCTGCTTAGGGCTTCATTGACAGCAAACAAACCATGGAGATAGAACTTGAAACTGCTTTATTGTTTCAAGTTTCAAAGAGCTAATACAAACCATGATTGATTTAGTGTTCCAATACATGTATCTCTATAGGAAAAAACAGAGTGAAACCTCAAAATGAAAACGGTTACTGCAAACGAACGGTTTAACCTAGAAGAACAAAATTTGGCGAACCAAGTGGGATTGGTGTACTGATCATTACCTAAAAGTATCATCAAGATTGGTTGAAAAAGTGTTTGCTGAAATTTCAGGCAACTCGTAGTTTTTTGGTAGCTTGGCAAGCCCTTTCCATGAAAGTGATTCTCGCCAGTCTCTGCTTAGGGCTACATCAACAGCAAACAAACCATAGAGATAGAACTTGAAACTGCTTTATTGTGTCAAGTTTCAAAGAGCTAGCACAAACCGTGTTTGATGTAGTGATCCAAATACATGTATCTCTATAGGAAAAAACAGAGTGAAACCTCTAAATGAAAACGGATACTGCAAACGAACGGTTTAACCTAGAAGAACAAAATTTGGCGAGCCAAGTGGGATTGGTGTACTGATCATTACCTGAAAGTATCATCAAGATTGGGTGAAAAAGTGTTTGCTGAGATTTCAGGCAACTAGTATTTTTTTGGAAACTTGGCAAGCCTTTTCCATGAAAGTGATTCTCGTCAGTCTCTGCTTAGGGCTACATCAACAGCAAACAAATCATAGAGATAGAACTTGAAACTGCTTTATTGTGTCAAGTTTCAAAGAGCTAGCACAAACAGTGTTTGACTTAGAGTTGCAAATACATGTATCACTATAGGAGAAAACAGACTGAAACCTCAAAATGAAAACGGTTACTGCAATCGAATGGTTTAACCTAGAAGAACGAAATTGGGCGAGCCAAGTGGGAATGGTGTACTGATCATTACCTGAAAGTATCATCAAGATTTGGTGAAAAAGTGTTAGCTGGGATTTCAGGCAACTCGTAGTTTTTGGTAGCTTGGCAACCCCTTTCCATGAAAGTGATTCTCGCCAGTCTCTGCTTAGGGCTACAGCAACAGCAAACAAACCATAGAGATAGAACTTGATACCGCTTTATTGTGTGAAGTTTCAAAGAGCTAGCACAAACCATGTTTGATTTAGAGTTCCAAATACATGTATCCCTATAGGAGAAAACAGAGTGAAACCTCAAAATGAAAACGGTTACTGCAAACGAACGGTTTCATCTAGATGAACGAAATTTGAGGAGCCAAGTGGAATTGATGTACTGATCATTACCTGAAAGTATCATCAAGATTGTGTGAAAAAGTGTTTGCTGTGATTTCAGGCAACTCGTAGTTTTTTGGAAGCCTGGCAACCCCTTTCTATGAAAGGGATTCTCGCCAGTCTCTGCTTAGGGCTACATCAACTGCAAACAAATCATAGAGATAGAACTTGAAACTGCTTTATTGTGTCAAGTTTCAAAGAGCTAGCACAAAGCATGTTTGATTCAGAGTTCCAAATACATGTATCCTTATAGGAGAATACAGAGTGAAACCTCAAAATGAAAACAAATACTGCAAACGAACGGTTTAACCTAGAAGAACAAAATTTGGCGAGCCGAGTGGGATTGGTGTACTGATCATTAACTGAAAGTATCATCAAGATTGGGTGTAAAAGTGATTGCTGAGATTTCAGGAAATTCGTAGTTTTTTGGAAGGTTGGCAAGCCCTTTCCATGAACGTGATTCTCGCCAGTCTCTGCTTAGGGCTACATCAAAAGCAAACAATCCATAGAGAAAGAACTTGAAACTGCTTTATTGTGTCATGTTTCAAAGAGCTAGCACAAACCGTGTTTGATTTAGAGTTCCAAATACATCTATCTCTATAGGAGAAAACAGAGTGAAACCTCAAAATGAAAACGGTTAGTGCAAACGAACGGTTTAACCTAGAAGAACAAAATTTGGCGAGCCAAGTCGGATTTGTGTACTGATCATTACCTGAAAGTATCATCAAGATTGGGTGAAAAAGTGATTGCTGAGATTTCAGGCAACTCGTAGTTTTTTGGAAGCTTGGCAAGCCCTTTCCATTTAAGTAATTCTCGCCAGTCTCTGCTTAGGGCTACATCAAAAGCACAAACCATAGAGAAAGAACTTGAAACTGCTTTATTGTGTCAAGATTCAAAGAGCTAGCACAAACCGTGTTTGATTTAGAGTTCCAAATACATGTATCCATATAGTAAAAAACAGAGTGAAACCTCAAAATTAAAACTGTTAGTGCAAACGAACGGTTTAACCTAGAAGAACGAAATTTGGCGAGCCAAGTGGGATTGGTGTACTGATAATTACCTGAAAGTATCATAAATATTGGGTGAAAAGTGTTTGCTGAGATTTCAGGCAACTTGTAGTGTTTGGGAAGCTTGGCAAGCCCTTTCCATGAAAGTGATTCTCGCCAGTCTCTGCTTAGGGCTACATCAACAGCAAACAAACCATAGAGATAGAACTTGAAACTGCTCTATTGTGTCAAGTTTCAAAAAGCTAGCACAAACCGTGTTTGATTTAGAGTTTTCAATACATGTATCCCTACAGGAGAAAACAGAGTGAAATCTCAAAATGAAAACGGTTACTACAAACGAAGGGTTTAACTTAGAAGAACGTAATTTGGCGAGCCAAGTGGGATTGGTGTACTGATCATGACCTGAAAGTATCATCAAGATTGGGTGTAAAAGTGTTTGCTCTGATTTCATGCAACTCGTAGTTTTTTGGAAGCTTGGTAAGCCCTTTCCATGAAAGTGATTCTCGCCAGTCTCTGCTTAAGGCTACATAAACAGCAAACAAAGCATAGAGATAGAACTTGAAACTGCTTTCCTGTGTCAAGTTTCAAAGAGCTAGCACAAACCGTATTTGATTTAGAATTCCAAATACATGTATCCCTATAGGAGAAAACAGAGTGAAACCTCAAATGAAAACGGTTACTGCAAACGAACTCTTTAACCTAGAAGATCGAAATTTGGTGAGCCAAGTGGGATTGGTGTACTGATCATTACCTGAAAGTATCATCAATATTGGGTGAAAAAGTGTTTGCTGAGATTTCAGGCAACTCGTAGTTTTTTGTTAGCTTGGCAAGCCCTTTCCATGAAAGTGATTCTCGCCAGTCTCTGCTTAGGGCTACATCAACAGCAAACAAACCATAGTGATAGAACTTGAAACTGCTTTATTGTGTCAAGTTTCAAAGAGCTAGCACAAACCGTGTTTGATTTAGAGTTCCAAATACACGTATCCCTATAGGAGAAAACAGAGTGAAACCTCAAAATGTAAACGGTTACTGCAAACAAAGGGTTTAACTTAGAGGAACGAAATTTGGAGAGCCAAGTGGATTAATGTACTGATCATTACCTGAAAGTATCATCAAGATTGGGTGAAAAAGTGTTTTCTGAGATTTCAGGCAACTCGTAGTTTTTTGGAAGCTTGGCAAGCCCTTTCCATGAAAGTGATTCTCGCCAGTCTCTGCTTAGGGCTACATCAACCGCAAACAAACCATAGAGACAGAACTTGAAACTGCTTTATTGTTTCAAGTTTCAAAAAGGTAGCACAAACCGTGTTTGATTTAGAGTTTTCAATACATGTATCCCTACAGGAGAAATCAGACTGAAATCTCAAAATGAAAACGGTTACTACAAACGAACGGTTTAACTTAGAAGAACATAATTTGGCGAGCCAAGTGGGATTGGTGTACTGATCATGACCTGAAAGTATCATCAAGATTGGGTGAAAAAGTGTTTGCTGAGATTTCAGGCAACTGGTAGTTTTTTGGAAGCTTGGCAAGCCCTTACCATGAAAGTGATTCTCGCCAGTCTCTGCTTAGGGCTGCATCGACAGCAAACAAACCATGGAGATAGAATTTGAAACTGCTTTATTGTTTCAA
Source organism: Ictidomys tridecemlineatus (assembly GCF_052094955.1). NCBI lineage: Eukaryota > Metazoa > Chordata > Mammalia > Rodentia > Sciuridae > Ictidomys > Ictidomys tridecemlineatus. Next base: position 60,278 of record NW_027522646.1, read on the forward strand.
GTTTCAAAGAGCTAATACAAACCGTGATTGATTTAGAGTTCCAAATACATGTGTCCCTATAGGAAAAAACAGAGTGAAACCTCAAAATGAAAACGGTTACTGCAAACGAACGGTTTAATCTAGAAGAACAAAATTTGGCGAGCCAAGTGGGATTGGTGTACTGACCATGACCTGAAAGTATCATCAAGATTGGGTGAAAACGTGTTTGCTGAGATTTCAGGCAACTCGTAGATTTTGGAAGCTTGGCAAGCCCTTACCATTAAAGTGATTCTCGCCAGTCTCTGCTTAGGGCTGCATTGACAGCAAACAAACCATGGAGATAGAACTTGAAACTGCTTTATTGTGTCAAGTTTCAAAGAGCTAATACAAACCGTGATTGATTTAGTGTTCCAATACATGTATCTCTATAGGAAAAAACAAAGTGAAACCTCAAAATGAAAACGGTTACTGCAAATGAACGGTTTAACCTAGAAGAACAAAATTTGGCGAACCAAGTGGGATTGGTGTACTGATCATTACCTAAAAGTATCATCAAGATTGGTTGAAAAGTGTTTGCTGAAATTTCAGGCAACTCGTAGTTTTTTGGTAGCTTGGCAAGCCCTTTCCATGAAAGTGATTCTCGCCAGTCTCTGCTTAGGGCTACATCAACAGCAAACAAACCATAGAGATAGAACTTGAAACTGCTTTATTGTGTCAAGTTTCAAAGAGCTAGCACAAACCGTGTTTGATTTAGTGATCCAAATACATGTATCTCTATAGGAAAAAACAGAGTGAAACCTCAAAATGAAAACGGATACTGCAAACGAACGGTTTAACCTAGAAGAACAAAATTTGGCGAGCCAAGTGGGATTGGTGTACTGATCATTACCTGAAAGTATCATCAAGATTGGGTGAAAAAGTGTTTGCTGAGATTTCAGGCAACTAGTATTTTTTTGGAAACTTGGCAAGCCTTTTCCATGAAAGTGATTCTCGTCAGTCTCTGCTTAGGGCTACATCAACAGCAAACAAATCATAGAGATAGAACTTGAAACTGCTTTATTGTGTCAAGTTTCAAAGAGCTAGCACAAACAGTGTTTGACTTAGAGTTGCAAATACATGTATCCCTATAGGAGAAAACAGACTGAAACCTCAAAATGAAAACGGTTACTGCAATCGAATGGTTTAACCTAGAAGAACGAAATTGGGCGAGCCAAGTGGGAATGGTGTACTGATCATTACCTGAAAGTATCATCAAGATTTGGTGAAAAAGTGTTTGCTGGGATTTCAGGCAACTCGTAGTTTTTGGAAGCTTGGCAAGCCCTTTCCATGAAAGTGATTCTCGCCAGTCTCTGCTTAGGGCTACATCAACAGCAAACAAACCATAGAGACAGAACTTGAAACTGCTTTATTGTTTCAAGTTTCAAAAAGGTAGCATAAACCGTGTTTGATTTAGAGTTTTCAATACATGTATCCCTACAGGAGAAATCAGACTGAAATCTCAAAATGAAAACGGTTACTACAAACGAACGGTTTAACTTAGAAGAACGTAATTGGCGAGCCAAGTGGGATTGGTGTACTGATCATGACCTGAAAGTATCATCAAGATTGGGTGATAAAGTGTTTGCTGAGATTTCAGGCAACTGGTAGTTTTTTGGAAGCTTGGCAAGCCCTTACCATGAAAGTGATTCTCACCAGTCTCTGCTTAGGGCTGCATCGACAGCAAACAAACCATGGAGATAGAATTTGAAACTGCTTTATTTTGTCAAGTTTCAAAGAGCTAGCACAAACCGAGTTTGATTCAGAGTTCCACATACATGTATCCCTATAGGAGAAAACAGAGTGAAACCTCAAAATGAAAACGGTTACTGCAAACGAAGGGTTCAACCTAGAAGAACGAAATTTGGCGAGCCATGTGGGATTGGTGTACTGATCATTTCCTGAAAGTATCATCAAGATTGGGTGAAAAAGTGTTTTCTGAGATTTCAGGCAACTCGTAGTTTTTTGGAGGCTTGGCAACACCTTTTCATGAAAGTGCTTCTCGCCAGTCTCTGCTTAGGGCTATATCAACAGCAAACAAACCATAGTGATAGAACTTGAAACTGCTTTATTGTCTCAAGTTTCAAAGAGCTAGCAGAAACCGTGTTTTATATGGAGTTCCAAATACATGTATCCCTATAGAAGAAAACAGAGTGAAACCTCAAAATGAAAAGGGTCACTGCAAACGAACGGTTTAACCTAGAAGAACGAAATTTGGCGAGCCCAGTGGGACTGGTGTATTGAGCATTACCTGAAAGTAACATCAAGATTGGGTGAAAAAGTGTTTGCTGATATTTCAGGCAACTCGTAGTTTTTTGGAAGCTTGGCAAGCTCTTTCCATGAAAGTAATTTCCGCCAGTCTCTGCTTAGGGCTACATCAACAGCGAACAAACCATAGAGATAGAACTTGAAACTGTTTTATTGTGTCAAGTTTCAATAAGCTAGCACAAACCGTGTTTGATTTAGAGTTCCAAATACATGTATCCCTATAGGAGAAAACAAGTGAAACCTCAAAATGAAAACGGTTACTGCAAACAAACGGTTTAACCTAGAAGAACGAAATTTGGCGAGCCAAGTGGGATTGGTGTTCTGATCATTACCTGAAAGTATCATCAAGATTGTGTGAAAAAGTGTTTGCTGAGATTTCAGGAAACTCGTAGTTTTTTGGAAGCTTGGCAAGCCCTCTCCATGAAAGTGATTGTCGCCAGTCTCTGCTTAGGGCTACATCAACAGCAAACAAACCATAGTGAAAGACTTGAAACTGCTTTATTGTGTCAAGTTTCAAAGAGCTAGTACAAACCGTGTTTGATTTAGAGTTCCAAATACATGTATTTCTACAGGAGAAAACAGAGTGAAACCTCAAAATGGAAACGGTTACTGCAAACGAACGGTTTAACCTAGAAGAACGAAATTGGGCAAGCCAAGTGGGAATGGTGTACTGATCATTACCTAAAAGTATCATCAAGATTGGGTGAAAAGTGTTTGCTGAGATTTCAGGCAACTCGTAGTTTTTTGAAAGCTTGGCAAGCCCTCTTAATGAAAGAGATTCTCGCCAGTCTCTGCTTAGGGCTACATCATCAGTAAACAAACCATAGATATAGAACTTGAAACTGCTTTATTGTGTCAAGTTTCAAAGAGCTAGCACATACCGTGTTTGATTTAGAGTTCCAAATACATGTATCCCTATAGGAGAAAACAGAGTGAAACCTCAAAATGAAAACGGTTACTGCAAACGAACGGTTTAACCTAGAAGAACGAAATTTGGCGAGCCAAGTGGGATTGGTGTACTGATAATTACCTGAAAGTATCATCAAGATTGGGTGAAAAGTGTTTGCTGAGATTTAAGGCAACTCGTAGTTTTCTGGAAGCTTGGCAAACCCTGTCCCTGCAAGTGATTCTGGCCAGTCTCTGCTTACAGCTACATCAACAGCAAACAAACCATAGAGATAGAACTAGAAACTGCTTTATTGTGTCAAGTTTCAAAGAGCTAGCACAAACCAAACCGTGTTTGATTTAGTGTTCCAAATACATGTATCTCTATAGGAAAAAACAGAGTGAAACCTCAAAATGAAAACGGTTACTGCAAACGAACGGTTTAACCTAGAAGAACAAAATTTGGCGAGCCAAGTCGGATTGGTGTATTGATCATTACCTGAAAGTATCATCAAGATTGGGTGAAAAAGTGTTTGCTGAGATTTCAGGCAACTCGTAGTTTTTGGAAACTTGGCAAGCCTTTTCCATGAAAGTGATTCTCGTCAGTCTCTGCTTAGGGCTACATCAACAGCAAACAAACCATAGAGATAGAACCTTTAACTTCTTTATTGTGTCAAGTTTCAAAGAGCTAGCACAAACCGTGTTTTATTTAGAGTTCCATATACATGTATCCCTGTAGGAGAATACAGAGTGAAACCTCAAAATGAAAAATGGTTACTGCAAACGAACGGTTTAACCTAGAAGAACGAAATTGGGCGAGCCAAGTGGGAATGGTGTACTGATCATTACGTGAAAGTATCATCAAGATTGGGTGAAAAAGTGTTTGCTGAGATTTCAGGCAACTCGTAGTTTTTGGAAGCTTGGCAACCCCTTTCCAAGGAAGTGATTTTCGCCAGTATCTGCTTAGGGCTACATCAACAGCAAACAAACCATAGAGACAGAACTTGAAACTGCTTTATTGTGTCAAGTTTCAAAGAGCTAGCACAAACCGTGTTTGATTTAGAATTTCAAATACACGTATCCCTATAGGAGAAAACAGAATGAAACCTCAAAATGAAAACGGATACTGCAAACGAACGGTTTAACCTAGAAAAACGAAATTTGGCAAGCCAAGTGGGATTGGTGTACTGATCATTACCTGAAAGTATTGGTTAAAAAAGAGTTTGCTGATATTTCAGGCAACTCGTAGTTTTTTGGAAGCTTGGCAAGCTCTTTCCATGAAAGTAATTCTCGCCAGTCTCTGCTTAGGGCTACATCAACAGCAAACAAACCAAAGAGATAGAACTTGAAACTGCTTTACTGTGTCAAGTTTCAATAAGCTAGCACAAACCGTGTTTGATTTCGAGTACCAAATACATGTATCCTTATAGGAGAAAAGAGAGTGAAACCTCAAAATGAAAACGCTTACTGCAAATGAACGGTTTAACCTAAAAGAATGAAATTGGGCGAGCCAAGTGGAAATGGTGTACTGATCATTACCTGAAGGTGTCATCAAGATTGGGTAAATAAGTGTTTGCTGAGATTTCAGGCAACTCGTAGTTTTTTGGAAGCTTGGCAAGCCCTTTCCAAGAATGTGATTCTCGCCAGTCTCTGCTTAGGGCTACATCAACAGCAAACAAACCATAGAGATAGAAGTTGAAACTGCTTTATTGTGTCAAGTTTCAAAGCTCTAGCACAAACCGTGTTTGATTTAGAGTTCCAAATACATGTATCCCTATAGGAGAAAACAGAGTGAAACCTCAAAATGTAAACGGTTACTGCAAACGAACGGTTTAACCTAGAAAAACTAAATTTGGCGAGCCATGTGGGATTGGTGCACTGATCATTATGTGAAAGTATCACCAAGATTGGGTGAAAAAGTGTTTGCTGAGATTTCAGGCAATTCATAGTTTTTTGGAAGCTTGGCAAGCCCTTTCCATGAAAGTGATTCTCCCCAGTCTCTGCTTAGGGCTACATCAACAGCAAACAAACCGTAGAGATAGAGCTTGAGACTGCTTAATTGTGTCAAGTTTCAATAAGCTAGCACAAACCGTGTTTGATTTAGAGTTCCAAATACAAGTATCCCTATAGGGGAAAACAGAGTGAAACCTCAAAATGAAAACGGTTACTGCAAACGAACGGTTTAACCTAGAAGAACGAAATTTGGCGAGCCAAGTGGGATTGGTGTATTGAGCATTACCTGAAAGTATCATCAAGATTGGGTGAAAAAGTGTTTGCTGAGATTTCAGGAAACTCGTAGTTATTTGGAAGCTTGGCAACCCCTTTTTATGAAAGTGATTCTCGCCAGTCTCTTCTTAGGGCTTCTTCCACAGCAAACAAACCATAGAGATAGAACTTGAAACTGCTTTATTGTTTCAAGTTTCAAAGAGCTAGCAAAAACCGTGTGTCATTTAGAGTTCCAAATACATGTATCCCTATAGGAGAAAACAGAGTGAAACCTCAAAATGAAAACGGTTAATGCAAACGAAAGGTTTAACCTAGAAGAACTAAATTTGGCGAGGCAAGTGGGATTGGTGTACTGATCATTACCTGAAAGTATCATCAAGATTGGGTGAAAAAGTGTTTGCTGAGATTTCAGGAAACTCGTAGTTATTTGGAAGCTTGGCAACCCCTTTTTATGAAAGTGATTCTCGCCAGTCTCTTCTTAGGGCTTCATCAACAGCAAACAAACCATAGAGATAGAACTTGGAACTGCTTTATTGTGTCAAATTTCAAAGACCTACTACAAACCGTGTTTGATTTAGAGTTCCAAATACATGTATCCCTATGGGAGAAAACAGAGTGAAACCTCAAAATTAAAACAGTTACTGCAAACGAATGGTTTAACCTAGAAGAACGAAATTTGGCTAGCCAAGTGGGATTGGTGTACTGATCGTTAAGTGAAAGTATCATCAAGTTTGGGTGAAAAAGTGTTTGCTGAGATTTCAGGCAACTCGTAGTTTTTTGGAAGCTTGGCAACCCCTTTCCATGAAAGTGATTCTCGCCAGTCTCTGCTTAGGGCTACATCAACAGCAAACAAACCATAGTGATAGAACTTGAAACTGCTTTATTGTGTCAAGTTTCAAAGAGCTAGCACAAACCGTGTTTGATTTAGAGTTCCAAATACACGTATCCCTATAGGAGAAAACAGAGTGAAACCTCAAAATGTAAACGGTTACTGCAAACAAAGGGTTTAACTTAGAGGAACGAAATTTGGAGAGCCAAGTGGATTAATGTACTGATCATTACCTGAAAGTATCATCAAGATTGGGTGAAAAAGTGTTTTCTGAGATTTCAGGCAACTCGTAGTTTTTTGGAAGCTTGGCAAGCCCTTTCCATGAAAGTGATTCTCGTCAGTCTCTGCTTAGGGCTACATCAACCGCAAACAAACCATAGAGACAGAACTTGAAACTGCTTTATTGTTTCAAGTTTCAAAAAGGTAGCACAAACCGTGTTTGATTTAGAGTTTTCAATACATGTATCCCTACAGGAGAAATCAGACTGAAATCTCAAAATGAAAACGGTTACTACAAACGAACGGTTTAACTTAGAAGAACGTAATTTGGCGAGCCAAGTGGGATTGGTGTACTGATCATGACCTGAAAGTATCATCAAGATTGGGTGAAAAAGTGTTTGCTGAGATTTCAGGCAACTGGTAGTTTTTTGGAAGCTTGGCAAGCCCTTACCATGAAAGTGATTCTCGCCAGTCTCTGCTTAGGGCTGCATCGACAGCAAACAAACCATGGAGATAGAATTTGAAACTGCTTTATTGTTTCAAGTTTCAAAGAGCTAATACAAACCGTGATTGATTTAGAGTTCCAAATACATGTGTCCCTATAGGAAAAAACAGAGTGAAACCTCAAAATGAAAACGGTTACTGCAAACGAACGGTTTAATCTAGAAGAACAAAATTTGGCGAGCCAAGTGGGATTGGTGTACTGACCATGACCTGAAAGTATCATCAAGATTGGGTGAAAACGTGTTTGCTGAGATTTCAGGCAACTCGTAGATTTTGGAAGCTTGGCAAGCCCTTACCATGAAAGTGATTCTCGCCAGTCTCTGCTTAGGGCTGCATTGACAGCAAACAAACCATGGAGATAGAACTTGAAACTGCTTTATTGTGTCAAGTTTCAAAGAGCTAATACAAACCGTGATTGATTTAGTGTTCCAATACATGTATCTCTATAGGAAAAAACAAAGTGAAACCTCAAAATGAAAACGGTTACTGCAAACGAACGGTTTAACCTAGAAGAACAAAATTTGGCGAACCAAGTGGGATTGGTGTACTGATCATTACCTAAAAGTATCATCAAGATTGGTTGAAAAAGTGTTTGCTGAAATTTCAGGCAACTCGTAGTTTTTTGGTAGCTTGGCAAGCCCTTTCCATGAAAGTGATTCTCGCCAGTCTCTGCTTAGGGCTACATCAACAGCAAACAAACCATAGAGATAGAACTTGAAACTGCTTTATTGTGTCAAGTTTCAAAGAGCTAGCACAAACCGTGTTTGATTTAGTGATCCAAATACATGTATCTCTATAGGAAAAAACAGAGTGAAACCTCAAAATGAAAACGGATACTGCAAACGAACGGTTTAACCTAGAAGAACAAAATTTGGCGAGCCAAGTGGGATTGGTGTACTGATCATTACCTGAAAGTATCATCAAGATTGGGTGAAAAAGTGTTTGCTGAGATTTCAGGCAACTAGTATTTTTTTGGAAACTTGGCAAGCCTTTTCCATGAAAGTGATTCTCGTCAGTCTCTGCTTAGGGCTACATCAACAGCAAACAAATCATAGAGATAGAACTTGAAACTGCTTTATTGTGTCAAGTTTCAAAGAGCTAGCACAAACAGTGTTTGACTTAGAGTTGCAAATACATGTATCCCTATAGGAGAAAACAGACTGAAACCTCAAAATGAAAACGGTTACTGCAATCGAATGGTTTAACCTAGAAGAACGAAATTGGGCGAGCCAAGTGGGAATGGTGTACTGATCATTACCTGAAAGTATCATCAAGATTTGGTGAAAAAGTGTTTGCTGGGATTTCAGGCAACTCGTAGTTTTTGGAAGCTGGGCAAGCCCTTTCCATGAAAGTGATTCTCGCCAGTCTCTGCTTAGGGCTACATCAACAGCAAACAAACCATAGAGACAGAACTTGAAACTGCTTTATTGTTTCAAGTTTCAAAAAGGTAGCACAAACCGTGTTTGATTTAGAGTTTTCAATACATGTATCCCTACAGGAGAAATCAGACTGAAATCTCAAAATGAAAACGGTTACTACAAACGAACGGTTTAACTTAGAAGAACGTAATTTGGCGAGCCAAGTGGGATTGGTGTACTGATCATGACCTGAAAGTATCATCAAGATTGGGTGAAAAAGTGTTTGCTGAGATTTCAGGCAACTGGTAGTTTTTTGGAAGCTTGGCAAGCCCTTACCATGAAAGTGATTCTCACCAGTCTCTGCTTAGGGCTGCATCGACAGCAAACAAACCATGGAGATAGAATTTGAAACTGCTTTATTTTGTCAAGTTTCAAAGAGCTAGCACAAACCGAGTTTGATTCAGAGTTCCACATACATGTATCCCTATAGGAGAAAACAGAGTGAAACCTCAAAATGAAAAGGGTCACTGCAAACGAACGGTTTAACCTAGAAGAACGAAATTTGGCGAGCCCAGTGGGACTGGTGTATTGAGCATTACCTGAAAGTAACATCAAGATTGGGTGAAAAAGTGTTTGCTGAGATTTCAGGAAACTCGTAGTTTTTTGGAAGCTTGGCAACCCCTTTTTATGAAAGTGATTCTCGTCAGTCTCTTCTTAGGGCTTCATCAACAGCAAACAAACCATAGAGATAGAACTTGAAACTGTTTTATTGTGTCAAGTTTCAAAGAGCTAGCACAAACCGTGTTTCATTTAGAGTTCCAAATACATGTATCCCTATAGGAGAAAACAGAGTGAAACCTCAAAATGAAAACGGTTAATGCAAACGAACGGTTTAACCTAGAAGAACGAAATTTGGCGAGCCAAGTGGGATTGGTGTACTGATCATTACCTGAAAGTATCATCAAGATTGGTTGAAAAAGAGTTTGCTGATATTTCAGGCAACTCGTAGTTTTTTGGAAGCTTGGCAAGCTCTTTCCATGAAAGTAATTTCCGCCAGTCTCTGCTTAGGGCTACATCAACAGCGAACAAACCATAGAGATAGAACTTGAAACTGTTTTATTGTGTCAAGTTTCAATAAGCTAGCACAAACCGTGTTTGATTTAGAGTTCCAAATACATGTATCCCTATAGGAGAAAACAAGTGAAACCTCAAAATGAAAACGGTTACTGCAAACAAACGGTTTAACCTAGAAGAACGAAATTTGGCGAGCCAAGTGGGATTGGTGTTCTGATCATTACCTGAAAGTATCATCAAGATTGTGTGAAAAAGTGTTTGCTGAGATTTCAGGAAACTCGTAGTTTTTTGGAAGCTTGGCAAGCCCTCTCCATGAAAGTGATTGTCGCCAGTCTCTGCTTAGGGCTACATCAACAGCAAACAAACCATAGTGAAAGAACTTGAAACTGCTTTATTGTGTCAAGTTTCAAAGAGCTAGTACAAACCGTGTTTGATTTAGAGTTCCAAATACATGTATTTCTACAGGAGAAAACAGAGTGAAACCTCAAAATGGAAACGGTTACTGCAAACGAACGGTTTAACCTAGAAGAACGAAATTGGGCAAGCCAAGTGGGAATGGTGTACTGATCATTACCTAAAAGTATCATCAAGATTGGGTGAAAAGTGTTTGCTGAGATTTCAGGCAACTCGTAGTTTTTTGAAAGCTTGGCAAGCCCTCTTAATGAAAGAGATTCTCGCCAGTCTCTGCTTAGGGCTACATCATCAGTAAACAAACCATAGATATAGAACTTGAAACTGCTTTATTGTGTCAAGTTTCAAAGAGCTAGCACATACCGTGTTTGATTTAGAGTTCCAAATACATGTATCCCTATAGGAGAAAAGAGAGTGAAACCTCAAAATGAAAACGGTTACTGCAAACGAACGGTTTAACCTAGAAGAACGAAATTTGGCGAGCCAAGTGGGATTGGTGTACTGATAATTACCTGAAAGTATCATCAAGATTGGGTGAAAAGTGTTTGCTGAGATTTAAAGCAACTCGTAGTTTTCTGGAAGCTTGGCAAACCCTGTCCCTGCAAGTGATTCTGGCCAGTCTCTGCTTACGGCTACATCAACAGCAAACAAACCATAGAGATAGAACTAGAAACTGCTTTATTGTGTCAAGTTTCAAAGAGCTAGCACAAACCAAACCGTGTTTGATTTAGTGTTCCAAATACATGTATCTCTATAGGAAAAAACAGAGTGAAACCTCAAAATGAAAACGGTTACTGCAAACGAACGGTTTAACCTAGAAGAACAAAATTTGGCGAGCCAAGTCGGATTGGTGTATTGATCATTACCTGAAAGTATCATCAAGATTGGGTGAAAAAGTGTTTGCTGAGATTTCAGGCAACTCGTAGTTTTTTGGAAACTTGGCAAGCCTTTTCCATGAAAGTGATTCTCGTCAGTCTCTGCTTAGGGCTACATCAACAGCAAACAAACCATAGAGATAGAACCTTTAACTTCTTTATTGTGTCAAGTTTCAAAGAGCTAGCACAAACCGTGTTTGATTTAGAGTTCCATATACATGTATCCCTGTAGGAGAATACAGAGTGAAACCTCAAAATGAAAATGGTTACTGCAAACGAACGGTTTTAACCTAGAAGAACGAAATTGGGCGAGCCAAGTGGGAATGGTGTACTGATCATTACGTGAAAGTATCATCAAGATTGGGTGAAAAAGTGTTTGCTGAGATTTCAGGCAACTCGTAGTTTTTGGAAGCTTGGCAACCCCTTTCCAAGGAAGTGATTTTCGCCAGTATCTGCTTAGGGCTACATCAACAGCAAACAAACCATAGAGACAGAACTTGAAACTGCTTTATTGTGTCAAGTTTCAAAGAGCTAGCACAAACCGTGTTTGATTTAGAATTTCAAATACACGTATCCCTATAGGAGAAAACAGAATGAAACCTCAAAATGAAAACGGATACTGCAAACGAACGGTTTAACCTAGAAAAACGAAATTTGGCAAGCCAAGTGGGATTGGTGTACTGATCATTACCTGAAAGTATTGGTTAAAAAAGAGTTTGCTGATATTTCAGGCAACTCGTAGTTTTTTGGAAGCTTGGCAAGCTCTTTCCATGAAAGTAATTCTCGCCAGTCTCTGCTTAGGGCTACATCAACAGCAAACAAACCATAGAGATAGAACTTGAAACTGCTTTACTGGGTCAAGTTTCAATAAGCTAGCACAAACCGTGTTTGATTTCGAGTACCAAATACATGTATCCTTATAGGAGAAAAGAGAGTGAAACCTCAAAATGAAAACGCTTACTGCAAATGAACGGTTTAACCTAAAAGAATGAAATTGGGCGAGCCAAGTGGAAATGGTGTACTGATCATTACCTGAAGGTGTCATCAAGATTGGGTAAATAAGTGTTTGCTGAGATTTCAGGCAACTCGTAGTTTTTTGGAAGCTTGGCAAGCCCTTTCCAAGAATGTGATTCTCGCCAGTCTCTGCTTAGGGCTACATCAACAGCAAACAAACCATAGAGATAGAAGTTGAAACTGCTTTATTGTGTCAAGTTTCAAAGCTCTAGCACAAACCGTGTTTGATTTAGAGTTCCAAATACATGTATCCCTATAGGAGAAAACAGAGTGAAACCTCAAAATGTAAACGGTTACTGCAAACGAACGGTTTAACCTAGAAAAACTAAATTTGGCGAGCCATGTGGGATTGGTGCACTGATCATTATGTGAAAGTATCATCAAGATTGGGTGAAAAAGTGTTTGCTGAGATTTCAGGCAATTCATAGTTTTTTGGAAGCTTGGCAAGCCCTTTCCATGAAAGTGATTCTCCCCAGTCTCTGCTTAGGGCTACATCAACAGCAAACAAACCGTAGAGATAGAGCTTGAGACTGCTTAATTGTGTCAAGTTTCAATAAGCTAGCACAAACCGTGTTTGATTTAGAGTTCCAAATACAAGTATCCCTATAGGGGAAAACAGAGTGAAACCTCAAAATGAAAACGGTTACTGCAAACGAACGGTTTAACCTAGAAGAACGAAATTTGGCGAGCCAAGTGGGATTGGTGTATTGAGCATTACCTGAAAGTATCATCAAGATTGGGTGAAAAAGTGTTTGCTGAGATTTCAGGAAACTCGTAGTTATTTGGAAGCTTGGCAACCCCTTTTTATGAAAGTGATTCTCGCCAGTCTCTTCTTAGGGCTTCTTCCACAGCAAACAAACCATAGAGATAGAACTTGAAACTGCTTTATTGTTTCAAGTTTCAAAGAGCTAGCAAAAACCGTGTTTCATTTAGAGTTCCAAATACATGTATCCCTATAGGAGAAAACAGAGTGAAACCTCAAAATGAAAACGGTTAATGCAAACGAAAGGTTTAACCTAGAAGAACTAAATTTGGCGAGGCAAGTGGGATTGGTGTACTGATCATTACCTGAAAGTATCATCAAGATTGGGTGAAAAAGTGTTTGCTGAGATTTCAGGAAACTCGTAGTTATTTGGAAGCTTGGCAACCCCTTTTTATGAAAGTGATTCTCGCCAGTCTCTTCTTAGGGCTTCATCAACAGCAAACAAACCATAGAGATAGAACTTGGAACTGCTTTATTGTGTCAAATTTCAAAGACCTAGTACAAACCGTGTTTGATTTAGAGTTCCAAATACATGTATCCCTATGGGAGAAAACAGAGTGAAACCTCAAAATTAAAACAGTTACTGCAAACGAATGGTTTAACCTAGAAGAACGAAATTTGGCTAGCCAAGTGGGATTGGTGTACTGATCGTTAAGTGAAAGTATCATCAAGTTTGGGTGAAAAAGTGTTTGCTGAGATTTCAGGCAACTCGTAGTTTTTTGGAAGCTTGGCAAGCCCTTTCCATGAAAGTGATTCTCGCCAGTCTCTGCTTAGGGCTACATAAACAGCAAACAAACCATAGAGATAGAACTTGAAACTGCTTTATTGTGTCAAGTTTCAAAGAGCTAGCACAAACCGTGTTTGATTTAGAGTTCCAAATACATGTATCCCTATAGGAGAAAGCAGAGTGAAACCTCAAAATGAAAATGGTTACTGCAAACGAACGGTTTAACCTAGAAGAACGAAATTGGGCGAGCCAAGTGGGAATTGTGTACTGATCATTACGTGAAAGTATCATCAAGATTGGGTGAAAAAGTGTTTGCTGAGATTTCAGGCAACTCGTAGTTTTTGGAAGCTTGGCAACCCCTTTCCAAGGAAGTGATTTTCGCCAGTATCTGCTTAGGGCTACATCAACAGCAAACAAAACATAGAGACAGAACTTGAAACTGCTTTATTGTGTCAAGTTTCAAAGAGCTAGCACAAACCGTGTTTGATTTAGAATTTCAAATACATGTATCCCTATAGGAGAAAACAGAATGAAACCTCAAAATGAAAACGGATACTGCAAACGAACGGTTTAACCTAGAAAAACGAAATTTGGCAAGCCAAGTGGGATTGGTGTACTGATCATTACCTGAAAGTATTGGTTAAAAAAGAGTTTGCTGATATTTCAGGCAACTCGTAGTTTTTTGGAAGCTTGGCAAGCTCTTTCCATGAAAGTAATTCTCGCCAGTCTCTGCTTAGGGCTACATCAACAGCAAACAAACCATAGAGATAGAACTTGAAACTGCTTTACTGTGTCAAGTTTCAATAAGCTAGCACAAACCGTGTTTGATTTCGAGTTCCAAATACATGTATCCTTATAGGAGAAAAGAGAGTGAAACCTCAAAATGAAAACGCTTACTGCAAACGAACGGTTTAAACTAAAAGAACGAAATTGGGCGAGCCAAGTGGAAATGGTGTACTGATCATTACCTGAAGGTGTCATCAAGATTGGGTAAATAAGTGTTTGCTGAGATTTCAGGCAACTCGTAGTTTTTTGGAAGCTTGGCAAGCCCTTTCCAAGAATGTGATTCTCGCCATCTCTGCTTAGGGCTACATCAACAGCAAACAAACCATAGAGATAGAACTTGAAACTGCTTTATTGTGTCAAGTTTCAAAGCTCTAGCACAAACCGTGTTTGATTTAGAGTTCCAAATACATGTATCCCTATAGGAGAAAACAGAGTGAAACCTCAAAATGAAAACGGTTACTGCAAACGAACAGTTTAACCTAGAAAAACTAAATTTGGCGAGCCATGTGGGATTGGTGCACTGACCATTATGTGAAAGTATCATCAAGATTGGGTGAAAAAGTGTTTGCTGAGATTTCAGGCAACTCATAGTTTTTTGGAAGCTTGGCAAGCCCTTTCCATGAAAGTGATTCTCCCCAGTCTCTGCTTAGGGCTACATCAACAGCAAACAAACCGTAGAGATAGAGCTTGAGACTGCTTTATTGTGTCAAGTTTCAATAAGCTAGCACAAACCTTGTTTGATTTAGAGTTCCAAATACAAGTATCCCTATAGGGGAAAACAGAGTGAAACCTCAAAATGAAAACGGTTACTGCAAACGAACGGTTTAACGTAGAAGAACGAAATTTGGAGAGCCAAGTGGGATTGGTGTATTGAGCATTACCTGAAAGTATCATCAAGATTGGGTGAAAAAGTGTTTGCTGAGATATCAGGAAACTCGTAGTTATTTGGAAGCTTGGCAACCCCTTTTTATGAAAGTGATTCTCGCCAGTCTCTTCTTAGGGCTTCATCAAAAGCAAACAAACCATAGAGATAGAACTTGAAACTGCTTTATTGTGTCAAGTTTCAAAGAGCTAGCAAAAACCGTGTTTCATTTAGAGTTCCAAATACATGTATCCCTATAGGAGAAAACAGAGTGAAACCTCAAAATGAAAACGGTTAATGCAAACGAAAGGTTTAACCTAGAAGAACTAAATTTGGCGAGCCAAGTGGGATTGGTGTACTGATCATTACCTGAAACTATCATCAAGATTGGGTGAAAAAGTGCTGAGATTTCAGGCAACTCGTAGTTTTTTAAAAGCTTGGCAAGCCCTTTCCATGTTAGTGATTCTCGCCAGTCTCTGCTTAGGGCTACATCAACAGAAAACAAACCATAGTGATAGAACTTGAAACTGCTTTATTGTGTCAAGTTTCAAAGAGCTAGCACAAACCGTGTTTGATTCAGAGTGACAAATACATATATCCCTATAGGAGAAAACAGAGTGAAGCCTTAAAATGAAAACGGTTACTGCAAACGAACGGTTTAACCTAGAAGAACGAAATTGGGCAAGCCAAGTCGGAATAGTGTACTGATCATTACCTAAAAGTATCATCAATATTGGGTGAAAAGTGTTTGCTGAGATTTCAGGCAACTCGTAGTTTTTTGAAAGCTTGGCAAGCCCTCTTAATGAAAGAGATTCTTGCCAGTCTCTGCGTAGGGCTACATCAACAGCAAACAAACCATAGAGATAGACCTTGAAACTGTTTATTGTGTCAAGTTTCAAAGAGCTAGCACAAACCTTGTTTGATTAGAGTTCCAAATACATGTATCCCTATAGGAGAAAACAGAGTGAAACCTCAAAATGTAAACGGTTAACGCAAACGAACGGTTTAACCTAGAAGAACTAAATTTGGCGAGCCAAGTGGGATTGGTGTACTGATCATTACCTGAAAGTATCATCAAGATTGGGTGAAAAAGTGTTTGCAGAGATTTCGGGCAACTCATAGTTTTTTGGAAGCTTGGCAGGCCTTTCCATGAAATTGATTCTCGCCAGTCTCTGCTTAGGGCTACATCAACAGCAAACAAACCATAGTGATAGAACTTGAAACTGCTTTATTGTGTCAAGTTCAAAGACCTAGCAAAAACCATGTTTGATTTAGAGTTCCAAATACATGTATCCCTATAGGAGAAAACAGCGTGAAACCTCAGAATGAAAACGGTTAATGCAAACGAACGGTTTAACCTAGAAGAAGGAAATTTGGCGAGCCAAGTGGGATTGGTGTACTGATCATTACCTGAAAGTATCATCAAGATTGGGTGAAAAAGTGTTTGCTGAGATTTCAGGCAACTCGTTATTTTTTGGAAGTTTTACAAGCCCTTACCATGAAAGTGATTCTCGCCAGTCTCTGCTTAGGGCTCCATCAACAGCAAACCAACCATAGTGATATAATTTGAAACTTCTTTATTTTGTCAAGTTTCAAAGAGCTAGAACAAACCGTGTTTGATTTAGAGTTCCAAATACATGTATCCCTATAGGAAAAAACAGAGTGAAACCTCAAAATGAAAACGGTTACTGCAAACGAACGGTTCAACCTAGAAGAACGAAATTTGGCGAGCTAAGTGGGATTGGTGTACTGAGCATTACCTGAAAGTATCATCCAGATTGGGTGAAAAAGTGTTTGCTGATATTTCAGGCAACTCGTAGTTTTTTGGAACCTTGGCAACCCCTTTCCATGAATGTCATTCTCGCCAGTCTCTGCTTAGGGCTACATCAACAGCAAACAAACCATAGAGATAGAACTCGAAACTGTTTATTGTGTCAAGTTTCAAAGAGCTAGCACAAACCGTGTTTGATTTAGAGTTCCAAATACATGTATCCCTATAGGAGAAAACAGAGTGAAACCTCAAAATGAAAACGGTTACTGCAAACGAACGGTTTAACGTAGAAGAACGAAATTTGGAGAGCCAAGTGGGATTGGTGTATTGAGCATTACCTGAAAGTATCATCAAGATTGGGTGAAAAAGTGTTTGCTGAGATTTCAGGAAACTCGTAGTTTTTTGGAAGCTTGGCAACCCCTTTTTATGAAAGTGATTCTCGCCAGTCTCTTCTTAGGGCTTCATCAACAGCAAACAAACCATAGAGATAGAACTTGAAACTGCTTTATTGTGTCAAGTTTCAAAGAGCTAGCAAAAACCGTGTTTCATTTAGAGTTCCAAATACATGTATCCAAATAGGAGAAAACAGAGTGAAACCTCAAAATGAAAACGGTTAATGCAAACGAAAGGTTTAACCTAGAAGAACTAAATTTGGCGAGCCAAGTGGGATTGGTGTACTGATCATTACCTGAAAGTATCAACAAGATTGGGTGAAAAAGTGCTGAGATTTCAGGCAACTCGTAGTTTTTAAAAGCTTGGCAAGCCCTTTCCATGAAAGTGATTCTCGCAAGTCTCTGCTTAGGGCTACATCAACAGCAAACAAACCATAGTGATAGAACTTGAAACTGCTTTATTGTGTCAAGTTTCAAAGAGCTATCACAAACCGTGTTTGATTCAGAGTTCCAAATGCATATATCCCTATACGAGAAAACAGAGTGAAACCTCAAAATGAAAACGGTTACTGCAAACGAACGGTTTAACCTAGAAGAACGAAATTGGGCAAGCCAAGTGGGAATAGTGTACTGATCATTACCTAAAAGTATCATCAAGATTGGGTGAAAAGTGTTTGCTGAGATTTCAGGCAACTCGTAGTTTTTTGAAAGCTTGGCAAGCCCTCTTAATGAAAGAGATTCTTGCCAGTCTCTGCTTAGGGCTACATCAACAGCAAACAAACCATAGAGATAGACCTTGAAACTGTTTATTATTGTGTCAAGTTTCAAAGAGCTAGCACATACCGTGTTTGATTTAGAGTTCCAAATACATGTATCTCTATATTAGAAAACAGAGTGAAACCTCAAAATGAAAAGAGTTACTGCAAACGAAAGGTTTAACCTAGAAGAACGAAATTTTGCGAGCCAAGTGGGATTGGTGTACTGATCATTACCTGAAAGTATCATCAAGATTAGGTTAAAAAGTGTTTGCTGAGATTTCAGGCAACTCGAAGTTTTTTGGAAGCTTGGCAACCCCTTTCCATGAATGTGAAACTCGCCATTCTCTACTTAGGGCTACATCAACAGCAAACAAACCATAGAGATAGAACTTGAAACTGCTTTATTGTGTCAAGTTTCAAAGAGCTAGCACAAACCGTGTTTGATTTATAGTTCCAAATACATGTATCCCTATAGAAGAAAACAGAGTGAAACCTCAAAATGTAAACGGTTAACGCAAACGAACGGTTTAACCTAGAAGAACTAAATTTGGCGAGCAAAGTGGGATTGGTGTACTGATCATTACCTGAAAGAATCATCAAGATTGGGTGAAAAAGTGTTTGCTGAGATTTCAGGCAACTCGTAGTTTTTTGGAAGCTTGGCAAGCCCTTTCCATGAAAGTGATTCTCGCCAGTCTCTGCTTAGGGCTACATCAACAGCAAACAAACCATAGAGATAGAACTTGAAACTGCTTTATTGTGTCAAGTTTCAAAGAGCTAGCACAAACCGTGTTTGATTTAGAGTTCCAAATACATATATCCCTATAGGAGAAAACAGAGTGAAACCTCAAAATGTAAACGGTTAACGCAAACGAACGGTTTAACCTAGAAGAACTAAATTTGGCGAGCAAAGTGGGATTGGTGTACTGATCATTACCTGAAAGAATCATCAAGATTGGGTGTAAAAGTGTTTGCTGAGATTTCAGGCAACTCGTAGTTTTTTGGAAGCTTGGCAAGCCCTTTCCATGAAAGTGATTCTCGCCAGTCTCTGCTTAGGGCTACATCAACAGCAAACAAACCATAGTGATAGAACTTGAAACTGCTTTATTGTGTGAAGTTCAAAGACCTAGCAAAAACCATGTTTGATTTAGAGTTCCAAATACATGTATTTCTATAGGAGAAAACAGAGTGAAACCTCAAAATGAAAACGGTTACTCCAAACGAACGGTTCAACCTAGAAGAACGAAATTTGTCGAGCTAAGTGGGATTGGTGTACTGAGCATTACCTGAAAGTATCATCCAGATTGGGTGAAAAAGTGTTTGTTGATATTTCAGGCAACTCGTAGTTTTTTGGAAGCTTGGCAAGCCCTTTCCATGAAAGTGATTCTGGACAGTCTCTGCTTAGGGCTACATCAACAGCAAAAAAAAACATAGAGATAGAACTTGATACTGCTTTATTGTGTCAAGTTTCAAAGAGCTAGCACAAACCGTGTTTCATTTAGAGTTTCAAATACATGTATCCCTATAGAAGAAAAGAGAGTGAAACCTCAAAATGAAAACGGTTACTGCAAACGAACGGTTTAACCTATAAGAACGAAATCTGGCGAGATAAGTGGGATTGGTGTACTGATCATTACCTGAAAGTATCATCAAGATTGGGTTAAAAAGTGTTTGCTGAGACTTCAGGCAACTCCTAGTTTTTTGGAAGCTTGGCAAGCCCTTTCCATGAAAGTGATTCTCGCCAGTCTCTGCTTAGGGCTACATCAACAGCAAACAAACCATAGTGATAGAACTTGAAACTGCTTTATTGTGTCAAGTTCAAAGAGCTATCACAAACCGTGTTTGATTTAGAGTTCCAAATACATATATCCCTGTAGGAGAAAACAGACTGAAACCTCAAAATGAAAACGCTTACTGCAAACGAACTGTTTAACCTAAAAGAACAAAATTGGGCAAGCCAAGTGGAAATGGTGTACTGATCATTACCTGAAGGTGTCATCAAGATTGGGTAAATAAGTGTTTGCTGAGATTTCAGGAAACTCATAGTTTTTTGGAAGCTTGGCAACCCCTTTCCAAGAATGTGATTCTCGCCAGTCTCTGCTTAGGGCTACATCAACAGCAAACAAACTATAGAGATAGAACTTGAAACTGCTTTATTGTGTCAAGTTTCAAAGAGCTAGCACAAGCCATGTTTTATTTAGATTTCCAAATACATGTATTTCTATAGGAGAAAACAGAGTGAAACCTCAAAATGAAAACGATTACTGCAAACGAACGGTTGAACCTAGAAGAACGATATATGGCGAGCCAAGTGGGATTGGTGTACTGATCATTACCTGAAAGTATCATCAAGATTGGGTTAAAAAAGGTTTGCTGAGAATTCAGGCAACTCGTAGTTTTTTGGAAGCTTGGCAAGCCCTTTCCATGAAAGTAATTCTCGCCAGTCTCTGCTTAGGGCTACTTCAACAGCAAACAAACCATAGAGATAGAACTTGAAACTGCTTTTTTGTGTCAAGTTTCAAAGAGCTAGCACAAACCGTGTTTGCTTTAGAGTTCCAAATACATGTATTCCTATAGGAGAAAACAGAGTGAAACCTCAAAATGAAAACGGTTACTGCAAACGAACGGTTTAACCTAGAAGAACGAAATTTGGCGAGCCAAGTGGGATTGGTGTACTGATCATTACCTGAAAGTATCATCAAGATTGGGTGAAAAAGTGTTTGCTGAGATTTCAGGAAACACGTAGTTTTTTGGAAGCTTGGCAAGCCCTTTCTAGGAAAGTGATTCTCGCCAGTCTCTGCTTAGGGCTACATCAACAGCAAACAAACCATAGAGATAAAACTTGAAACTGCTTTATTGTGTCAAGTTTCAAAGAGCTAGCACAAGCCATGTTTTATTTAGAGTTCCAAATACATGTATCCCTATAGGAGAAAACAGAGTGAAACCTCAAAATGAAAACGGTTACTGCAAACGAACGGTTTTACCTAGAAGAAAAAAATTGGGCGAGCCAAGTGGAAATGGTGTACTGATCATTACCTTAAGGTGTCATCAAGATTGGGTAAATAAGTGTTTGCTGAGATTTCAGGCAACTCGTAGTTTTTTGGTAGCTTGGCCAGCCCTTTCCATGAAAGTTATTCTCGCCAGTCTCTGCTTAGGGCTACATCAACAGCAAACAAACCATAGAGATAGAACTTGAAACTGCTTTATTGTGTCAAGTTTCAAAGAGCTAGCACAAACCATGTTTGATTTAGAGTTCCAAATACATGTATCCCATTAGGAGAAAACAGAGTGAAACCTCAAAATGAAAACGGTTACTGCAAACGAACGGTTGAACCTAGGAGAACTAAATTTGGCGAGCTAAGTGGGATTGATGTACTGATCATTACCTGAAAGTATCATCAAGATTGGGTGAAAAAGTGTTTGCTGTGATTTCAGGCAACTCGTAGTTTTTTGGAAGCTTGGCAAGCCCTTTCCATGAAAGTGATTCTCGCCAGTCTCTGCTTAGGGCTACATCAACAGCAAAAAAACCATGGAGATAGAAATTGAAACTGTTTTATTGTGTCAAGTTTCAAAGAGCTAGCACAAGCCGTGTTTGATTTAGAGTTCCAAATACATGTATTTCTATAGAAGAAAACAGAGTGAAACCTCAAAATGAAAACGGTTACTGCAAACGAACGGTTTAACCTAGAAGAACGAAATTTGGCGAGCCAAGTGGGATTGGTGTACTGATCATTACCTGAAAGTATCATCAAGATTGGGTGAAAAAAGGTTTGCTGAGATTTCAGGCAACTTGTAGTTTTTTGGAAGCTTGGCAAGCCCTTTCCATGAAAGTGATTCTCGCCAGTGTTGCTTAGGGCTACATCAACAGCAAACAATCCATATTAATAGAACTCGAAACTGCTTTATTGTGTCAAGTTTCAAAGAGCTAGCACAAACCGTGTTTGATTTAGAGTTCCAAATACATGTATCCCGTTAGGAGAAAACAGAGTGAAACCTCAAAATGAAATATGTTACTGCAAACGAACGGTTTAACCAAGAAGAACGAAATTTGGCGAGCCAACTGGGATTGGTGTACTCATCATTACCTGAAAGTATCATCAAGATTGGGTGAAAATTGTTTTGCTGAGTATTCAGGAAACATGTAGTTTTTTGGAAGCTTGGCAAGCCTTTCCATGAAAGTGATTCTCGTCAGTCTCTGCTTAGGGCTACATCAACAGCAAAAAAACCATAGAGATAGAACTTGAAACTGCTTTTTTGTGTCAAGTTTCAAAGAGCTAGCACAAACCGTGTTTGATTTAGTGTTCCAAATACATGTATCGCTATAGGAGAAAACAGAGTGAAACCTCAAAATGAAAAAGTTACTGCAAACGAACGGTTTAACCTAGAAGAACGAAATTTGGCGAGCCAAGTGGGATTGGTGTACTGATCATTACCTGAAAGTATCATCAAGATTGGGTGAAAAAGTGTTTGCTGAGATTTCAGGAAACTCGTAGTTTTTTGGAAGCTTGGCAAGCCCTTTCCATGAAAGTGATTCTCGCCAGTCTCTGCTTAGGGCTACATCAACAGCAAAGAAACCATAGAGATAGAACTTGAAACTGCTTTATTGTGTCAAGTTTCAAAGAGCTAGCACAAGCCATGTTTTATTTAGAGTTCCAAATACATGTATCCCTATAGGAGAAAACAGAGTGAAACCTCAAAATGAAAACGGTTTCTGCAAACGAACGGTTTAACCTAGAAGAACGAAATTTGGCGAGCCAAGTGGGATTGGTGTACTGATCATTACCTGAAAGTATCATCAAGATTGGGTGAAAACGTGTTTGCTGAGATTTCAGGGAACTCCTAGTTTTTTGGAAGCATGGCAAGCCCTTTCCATGAAAGTGATTCTCGCCAGTCTCTGCTTAGGGCTACATCAACAGCAAACAAACCATATAGATAGAACTTGAAACTGCTTTATTGTGACAAGTTTCAAAGAGCTAGCAGAAACCGTGTTTGATTTAGAGTTCCAAATACATGTATCGCTATAGGAGAAAACAGAGTGAAACCTCAAAATGAAAACGGTTACTGCAAACGAACGGTTTAACCAAGAAGAACGAAATTTGGCGAGCCAAGTGGGTTTGGTGTACTGATCATTACCTGAAAGTATCATCAAGATTGGGTGAAAAAGTGTTTGCAGAGATTTCAGGCAACTCGTAGTTTTTTGGAAGCTTGGCAAGCCCTTTCAATGAAAGTGATTCTCGCCAGTCTCTGCTTAGGGCTACATCAACATAAAAAAAACCATAGAGATAGAACGTGAAACTGCTTTAGTGTGTCAAGTTTCAAATAGCTAGCACAAACCGTATTTGATTTAGATTTCCAAATACATGTATCCCTATAGGAGAAAACAGAGTGAAAACTCAAAATGAAAACGGTTACTGCAATCGAACGGTTTAACCTAGAAGAACGAAATTTGGCGAGCCAAGTGGGATTGGTGTACTTATCATTACATGAAAGTATCATCAAGATTGGGTGAAAAAGTGTTTGCTGAGATTTCAGGCAACTCATAGTTTTTTGGACGCTTGGCAACCTCTTTCCATGAAAGTGATTCTCGCCAGTCTCTGCGTAGGGCTACATCAACAGCAAACAATCCATAGAGATAGAACTTGAAACTGCTTTATTGTGTCAAGTTTCAAAGAGCTAGCACAAACCGTGTTTGATTTAGATTTCCAAATACATGTATCCCTATAGGAGAAAACAGAGTGAAACCTCAAAATGAAAACGGTTACTGCAAAGGAACGGTTTAACCTAGACGAACGAAATTTGGCGAGCCAAGACGTATTGGTGTACTGATCATTACCTGAAAGTATCATCAAGATTGGGTGAAAAACTGTTTGCTGAGATTTCAGGCAACTCGTAGTTTTTTGGAAGCTTGGCAAGCCTTTTCCATGAAAGTGATTCTCGCCAGTCTCTGCTAAGGGCTACATCAACAGCAAAAAAACCATAGAGATAGAACTTGAAACTGCTTTATTGTGTCAAGTTTCAAAGAGCTAGCACAAACCGTGTTTGACTTAGAGTTCCAAATACATGAATCCCTATAGGAGAAAACAGAGTGAAACCTCAAAATGAAAACGGTTACTGCAAATGAACGGTTTTACATAGAAGACCGAAATTTGGCGAGCCAAGTGGAATTGGTGTACTGATGTTTACCTGAAAGTATCATGAAGATTGTGTGAAAAAG
Source organism: Ictidomys tridecemlineatus (assembly GCF_052094955.1). Classification (NCBI taxonomy): domain Eukaryota; kingdom Metazoa; phylum Chordata; class Mammalia; order Rodentia; family Sciuridae; genus Ictidomys; species Ictidomys tridecemlineatus. The sequence continues at coordinate 84,226 of NW_027522646.1, forward strand.
TGTTTGCTGAGATTCAGGCAACTCGTAGTTTTTTTAAAGCTTGTCAAGCCCTTTCCATGAAAGTGATTCTCGCCAGTCTCTGCTTAGGGCTACATCAACAGCAGACAAACCATAGAGATAAAACTTGAAAATGCTTTATTGTGTCAAGTTTCAAAGAGCTAGCACAAACCGTGTTTGATTCAGAGTTCCAAATACATGTATCCCTATAGAAGAAAACAGAGTTTAACCTCAAAATGAAAACAGTTACTGCAAACGAATTGTTGAACCTAGAAGAACAAAATTTGGCGAGCCAAGTGGTATTGGTGTACTTATCATTACCTGAAAGTATCATCAAGATTGGGTGAAAAAGTGTTTAGTGAGATTTCAGGAAACTCGTAGTTTTTTGGAAGCTTTGCAAGCTATTTTAATAAAAGTCATTCACGCCAGTCTCTGCTTAGGGCTACTAAACAGCAAACAAACCATAGAGATAGAACTTGAAACTGCTTTATTGTGTCATGTTTCAAAGAGCTAGCACAAACAATGTTTGATTTAGAGTTCCAAAGACATGTATCCCAATAGGAGAAAACAGATTGAAACCTCAAAATGAAAACAGTTACTGCAAACGAATGGTTTAACCGAGAAGAACAAAATTTGGTGAGCCAACTGGGATTGGTGTACTGATCATTACCTGAAAGTATCATCAAGATTGGGTGAAAAAGTGTTTGCTGAGATTTCAGGCAACTCGTTTTTTGAAAGCTTGGCAAGCCATTTCTATGAAAGTGATTCTCGCCAGTCTCTGCTTAGGGCTACATCAACAGCAAACAATCCATAGAGATAGAACTTGAAACTGCTTTATTGTGTCAAGTTTCAAAGAGCTAGCACAAACCGTGTTTGATTTAGAGTTCCAAATACATGTATCCCTATAGGAGAAAACAGAGTGAAACCTGAAAATGAAAACGGTTACTGCAAAGGAACGGTTTAACCTAGAAGAACGAAATTTGGTGAGCCAACTGGGATTGGTGTACTTATCATTACCTGAAAGTATCATCAAGATTGGGTGAAGAAGTGTTTGCTGAGATTTCAGGCAACTCGTAGTTTTTTGGACGCTTCGCAACCTATTTCCATGAAAGTGATTCTCGCCAGTCTCTGCTTAGGGCTACATCAACAGCAAACAAACCATAGAGATAGAATTTGAAACTGCTTTATTGTGTCAAGTTTCAAAGAGCTAGCACAAACCGTGTTTGATTTAGAGTTCCAAATACATGTATCCCTATAGGAGAAAACAGAGTGAAACCTCAAAAATGAAAACGGTTACTGCAAACGAACGGTTTAACCTAGGAGAACGAAATTTGGCGAGCCAAGTCGTATTGGTGTCCTGATAATTAGCTGAAAGTATCATCAAGATTGTGTGAAAAAGTGTTTGCTGAGATTTCAGGGAACTCGTAGTTTTTTTAACGCTTGTGAAGCCCTTTCCATGAATGTGATTCTGGCAGTCTCTGCTTTGGGCTACATCAACAGCAAACAAACCATAGAGATAGAACTTGAAACTGCTTTATTGTGTAAAGTTTCAAAGAGCTAGCAAAAACCATGTTTGATTTAGAGTCCAAATACATGTATTCCTATAGGAGAAAACAGAGTGAAACCTCAAAATGAAAACAGTTACTGCAAACGAATGGTTTAACCGAGAATAACGAAATTTGGCGAGCCAAGTGGGATTGGTGTACTGATCATTACCTGAAAGTATCATCAAGATTGGGTGAAAAAGTGTTTGCTGAGATTTCAGGCAACTCGTAGTTTTTTGGAAGCTTGGCAAGCCCGTTTTATGAAAGTGATTATTGCCAGTCTCTGCTTAGGGCTACATCAACAGCAAACAAACCATAGAGACAGAACTTGAAACTGCTTTATTGTGTCAAGTTTCAAAGAGCTAGCACAAACCGTGTTTGATTTAGAGTTCCAAATACATGTATCCCTATAGGAGAAAACAGAGTGAAACCTCAAAATGAAAACGGTTAATGCAAACGAACGGTTTAACCTAGAAGAACGAAATTTGGCTAGCCAAGTGGGATTGGAGTACTGATCATTACCTGAAAGTATCATCAAGATTGGGTGAAAAAGTGTTTGCTGAGATTTCAGGCAATTCGTTTTTTGAAAGCTTGGCAAGCCATTTCTATGAAAGTGATTCTCGCCAGTCTCTGCTTAGGGCTACATCAACAGCAAACAATCCATAGTGATAGAACTTCAAACTGCTTTATTGTGTCAAGTTTCAAAGAGCTAGCACAAACCGTGTTTGATTTAGAGTTCCAAATACATGTATCCCTATAGGAGAAAACAGAGTGAAACCTCAAAATGAAAACGGTTACTACAAACGAACGGTTTAACCTAGAAGTACGAAATTTGGCGAGCCAAATGGGATTGGTGTACTGATCATTACCTGAAAGTATCATCAAGATTGGGTGAAAAAGTGTTTGCTGAGATTTCAGGCAACTCGTAGTTTTTTGGAAGCGTGGGAAGCCCATTCTATGAAAGTGATTATTGCCAGTCTCTGCTTAGGGCTACATCAACAGCAAACAAACTATAGAGACAGAACTTAAAACTTCTTTATTGTGTCAAGTTTCAAAGAGCTAGCACAAACCGTGTTTGATTTAGAGTTCCAAATACATGTATCCTATAGGAGAAAACAGAGTGAAACCTCAAAATGAAAACGGTTACTGCAAAGGAACGGTTTAACCTAGAAGAACGAAATTTGGCGAGCCAAGAGGGACTAGTGTACTGATCGTGACCTGAAAGTATCATCAAGATTGGGTGAAAAAGTGTTTGCTGAGATTGCAGACAACTCGTAGTTTTTTGGAAGCTTGGCAAGCCCTTTCCATGAAAGTGATTCTCGCCAGTCTCTGCTCAGGGCTACATCAACAGCAAACAATCCATGGAGATAAAACTTGAAACTTCTTTATTGTGTCAAGTTTCAAAGAGCTAGCACAAACCGAGTTTGATTTAGATTTCCAAATGCATGTATCCCTATAGGAGAAAACAGAGGGAAACCTCAAAATGAAAACGGTTACTGCAAATGAACGTTTTAACCTAGAACAACGAAATTTGGCAAGCCAAGTGGGATTGGTGTACTGATCATTACCTGAAAGTATCATCAAGATTGGTTGAAAAAGTGTTTGCTGAGATTTCAGGCAACTCGTAGTTTTTTGGAATCTTGGCAAGCCCTTTCCATGAAAGTGTTTCTCTCCAGTCTCTGCTTAGGGCTATATCAACAGCAAACAAACCATAGACATAGAACGAGAAACTGCTTTATTGTGTAAAGTTTCAAAAAGCTAGCAAAAACCCTGTTTGATTTAGAGTTCCAAATACATGTATCCCTATAGGAGAAAACAGAGTGAAACCTCAAAATGAAAACGGTTACTGCAAACGACCAGTTTAACCTAGAAGAATGAAATTTGGCGAGCCAACTGGGATTGGTGTACTTATCATTACCTGAAAGTATCATCAAGATTGGGTGAAAAAGTGTTTGCTGAGATTTCAGGGAACTCGTAGTTTTTTTAAAGCTTGTCAAGCCCTTTCCATGAATGTGATTCTGGCAGTCTGTGCTTATGGCTACATCAACAGCAAACAAACCATAGAGACAGAACTTGAAACTGCTTTATTGTGTAAAGTTTCAAAGAGCTAGCAAAAACCGTGTTTGATTTAGAGTTCCAAATACATGTATCCCTATAGGAGAAAACAGAGTGAAACCTCAAAATGAAAACGGTTACTGCAAACGAACGGTTTAATCTAGAAGAACGAAATTTGGCTACCCAAGTGGGATTGGAGTACTGATCGTTACCTGAAAGTATCATCAAATTTGGTTAAAAAATGTTTGCTGAGATTTCAGGCAACTCGTAGGTTTTTGGAAGCTTGGCAACCCCTTTCCATGAAAGTGATTCTCGCCAGTCTCTGTTCAGGGCTACATCAACAGCAAACAATCCGTGGAGATAAAACTTGAAACTGCTTTATTGTGTCAAGTTTCAAAGACCTAGCACAAACCGTGTTTGATTTAGAGTTCCAAATACATGTATCCCTATAGGAGAAAACAGAGTGAAACCTCAAAATGAAACCGGTTACTACAAACGAACGGTTTAACCTAGAAGAACGAAATTTGGCGAGCCAAATGGGATTGGTGTACTGATCATTACCTGAAAGTACCATCAAGATTGGGTGAAAAAATGTTTGCTGAGATTTCAGGCAACTCGTAGTTTTTTGGAGGCTTGGCAACACCTTTTCATGAAAGTGCTTCTCGCCAGTCTCTGCTTAGGGCTATATCAACAGCAAACAAACCATAGTGACAGAACTTGAAACTGCTTTATTGTGTCAGGTTTTAAAGAGCTAGCACAAACCGTGTTTGATTTAGAGTTCCAAATACATGTATCCCTATAGGAGAAAACAGAGTGAAACCTCAAAATGAAAACGGTTACTGCAAATGAACGGTTTAACCTAGAAGAACGAAATTTGGCGAGCCAAGAGGGACTAGTGTACTGATCATTACCTGAAAGTATCATCAAGATTGGATGAAAAAGTGTTTGCTGAGATTGCAGACAACTCGTAGTTTTTTGGAAGCTTGGCAAGCCCTTTCCATGAAAGTGATTCTCGCCAGTCTCTGCTCAGGGCTACATCAGCAGCAAACAATCCATGGAGATAAAACTTGAAACTTCTTTATTGTGTCAAGTTTCAAAGAGCTAGCACAAACCGAGTTTGATTTAGACTTCCAAATGCATGTATCCCTATAGGAGAAAACAGAGGGAAACCTCAAAATGAAAACGGTTACTGCAAATGAACGTTTTAACCTAGAACAACGAAATTTGGCAAGCCAAGTGGGATTGGTGTACTGATCATTACCTGAAAGTATCATCAAGATTGGTTGAAAAAGTGTTTGCTGAGATTTCAGGCAACTCGTAGTTTTTTGGAATCTTGGCAAGCCCTTTCCATGAAAGTGTTTCTCTCCAGTCTCTGCTTAGGGATATATCAACAGCAAACAAACCATAGACATAGAACGAGAAACTGCTTTATTGTGTAAAGTTTCAAAAAGCTAGCAAAAACCCTGTTTGATTTAGAGTTCCAAATACATGTATCCCTATAGGAGAAAACAGAGTGAAACCTCAAAATGAAAACGGTTACTGCAAACGACCAGTTTAACCTAGAAGAACGAAATTTGGCGAGCCAACTGGGATTGGTGTACTTATCATTACCTGAAGTATCATCAAGATTGGGTGAAAAAGTGTTTGCTGAGATTTCAGGGAACTCGTAGTTTTTTTAAAGCTTGTCAAGCCCTTTCCATGAATGTGATTCTGGCAGTCTGTGCTTATGGCTACATCAACAGCAAACAAACCATAGAGACAGAACTTAAAACTGCTTTATTGTGTAAAGTTTCAAAGAGCTAGCAAAAACCGTGTTTGATTTAGAGTTCAAATACATGTATCCCTATAGGAGAAAACAGAGTGAAACCTCAAAATGAAAACGGTTACTGCAAACGAACGGTTTAATCTAGAAGAACGAAATTTGGCTACCCAAGTGGGATTGGAGTACTGATCGTTACCTGAAAGTATCATCAAATTTGGTTAAAAAATGTTTGCTGAGATTTCAGGCAACTCGTAGGTTTTTGGAAGCTTGGCAACCCCTTTCCATGAAAGTGATTCTCGCCAGTCTCTGTTCAGGGCTACATCAACAGCAAACAATCCGTGGAGATAAAACTTGAAACTGCTTTATTGTGTCAAGTTTCAAAGACCTAGCACAAACCGTGTTTGATTTAGAGTTCCAAATACATGTATCCCTATAGGAGAAAACAGAGTGAAACCTCAAAATGAAAACGGTTACTACAAACGAACGGTTTAACCTAGAAGAACGAAATTTGGCGAGCCAAATGGGATTGGTGTACTGATCATTACCTGAAAGTACCATCAAGATTGGGTGAAAAAATGTTTGCTGAGATTTCAGGCAACTCGTAGTTTTTTGGAGGCTCTTGGCAACACCTTTTCATGAAAGTGCTTCTCGCCAGTCTCTGCTTAGGGCTATATCAACAGCAAACAAACCATAGTGATAGAACTTGAAACTGCTTTATTGTGTCAGGTTTTAAAGAGCTAGCACAAACCGTGTTT
>NW_027522647.1:0-90081 GCF_052094955.1 Ictidomys tridecemlineatus
TGTTACAGAGAGTAGAGTTTGGAGACTGGGTTCAGAAGTTCTGTTACCAAAAGCAGAGATTGGAGACTGGTTTTTCACAAGGATATTTCAGAGAGCAGAGTTTGGAGACTGAGGTGCAGGAGGACTGTTACAGAGAGTAGATGTTGAAGACTGTGGTGCAGAAAAACCTTTGCAGAGAGCAGAAGTTAGAGACTTGAGTGCAGATGGACAGTTGCAGAGAGTAGAGGTTTGAGATTGTGGTGCAGAAGGACTGTTACAGAGAGCATAGGTTGGAGACTGGGGTGCAGAAGGACTTACAGAGAAAGTAGAAGTTGGAGACTGGGGTGCAGAAGGAATGTTGCAGAGGGCACTGTTTGGAGACTGCAGTGCAGAAGGACTGATGAAAAAAGCAGAGTTTATAGACTGGGTGGAGAAGGAATGTTGTAGAGAGCAGATGTAGGAGACTCGGGTGCAGAAGGACCGTTACAGAGAATAGAGGTTGGAGACTGCAGAATAGAAGGACTGTTAAAGAGAGCAGAGGTTGGAGACTGGGTGGAGAAAAAATGCTGTAGAGAGCAGATGTAGGAGACTGGGGTGCAGAAGGACCGTTACAGAGAATAGAGGTTGGAGACTGCGGAATAAAAGGACTGTTAAAGAGAGCAGAGGTTGGAGACAGTTTTGCAGAAGGATATTACAGAGAGCAGAGGATGGAGACTGTGGTGCAATAGGACTTTTGAAGAAAGCAGAGGTTGGAGACTGTGGTGCAGGAGGATCGTTGCAGAGAGAAGAGGTTGGGACTGAGATGCAGGAGGCCTGTAACACAGAGCAGAGCTTGGAGACTGGGGTGCAGAAGGCCTGTAACATAGAGCAGAGTTTGGAGACTGGGTGGCAGAAGGATCTTACAGAGAGCAGAGGTTGTTGACTGAGGTTCCAAAAGACTGTTTCAGAGAGCAGAGGTTGGAAACCGGTGTCCAGAAGGATCGTTGCAGAGAGCAGAGTTTTCAGAATGATGTTCAGAAGGACTGTTGAAGAGAACAGAGGTTGGAGACTTGGGTGCAAAAGGATCGTTACAGAGAGCAGAGGGTGGAGACTGGGGTTCCAAAGGATCGTTTTAGAGAGCAGAGGTTGGAGACTTGGGTTCAGAAGGACTGTTACAGAGAGTAGAGTTTGGAGACTGGGTTCAGACATACTGTTGCCGAAAGCAGAGATTGGAGACTGGTTAACAGAAGGATATTTCAGAGAGCAGAGTTTGGAGACTGAGGTGCAGGAGGACTGTTACAGAGAGTAGATGTTGAAGACTGTGGTGCAGAAAGACCTTTGCAGAGAGCAGAGGTTGGAGACTGAGGTGCAGAAGGACTGTTGAAAAGTGCAGATGTTGGAGACATGGGTGTACAAGGATTGTTACAGAGAGCAGAGGTTAGAGACTTGAGTGCAGGTGGACAGTTGCAGAGAGTAGAGGTTTGAGATTGGTGTGCAGAAGGACTGTTGCAGAGAGCAGAGGTTGGAGACTGGGGTGCAGAAGGACTTACACAGAAAGTAGAGGTTGGACACTGGGGTGCAAAAGGACTGTTGCAGAGAACACTGTTTGGAGACTGGGGTGCAGAAGGACTGATGAAAAGAGCAGAGGTTGGAGACTGGTTTGAGAAGGAATGTTGTAGAGAGCAGATGAGAAGACTGGGGTGCAGAAGGACTGTTACAGAGAATAGAGGTTGGAGACTGCGGAATAGAAGGACTGTTAAAAAGAGCAGAGGTTGGAGACTGGGTAGAGAAGGAATGCTGTAGAGAGCAGATGTAGAAGACTGGGGTGAAGAAGGACCGTTACAGAGAATAGAGGTTGGAGACTGCGGAATAGAAAGACTTTTAAAGAGAGCAGAGTTTGGAGACAGGTGTGCAGAAGGATAATACAGAGAGCAGAGGACGGAGTCTGTGGTGCAATAGGACTGTTGCAGAAAGCAGAGGTTGGAGACTGTGGTGCAGAAGTATCGTTGCAGAGAGAAGAGTTTGGAGACTGAGGTGCAGGAGGCCTGTAACACAGAGCAGAGCTTGGAGACTGGGGTGAAGAAGGCCTGTTACATAGAGCATAGTTTGGAGACTGGGTGGCAGAAGGATCTTACAGAGAGCAGAGGTTGTTGACTGAGGTTCCGAAAGACTGTTTAAGAGAGCAGAGGTTGGAGACCGGTGTCCAGAAGGATCGTTGCACAGAGCAGAGTTTTCAGAATGATGTTTAGAAGGACTGTTGAAGAGAACAGAGGTTGAAGACTTGGGTGCAAAAGGATTGTTACCGAGAGCAGTGGGTGGAGACTGGGCTGCCAAGGGATTGTTTCAGAGAGCAGAGTTTGGAGACTTGGGTTCAGAAGGACTGTTTCAGAGAGTAGTGTTTGGAGACTGGGTTCAGAAGTACTGTTACCAAAAGCAGAGATTTGAGACTGGTTTACAGAAGGATATTTTAGAGAGCAGAGTTTGGAGACTGAGGTGCAGGAGGACTGTTACAGAGAGTAGATGTTGAAGACTGGTGCAGAAAGACCTTTGCACAGAGCAGAGGTTGGAGACTGAGGTGCAGAAGGACTGTTGAGGAGTGCAGATGTTGGAGACTTGGGTGTAGAAGGATTGTTACAGAGAGCAGAGGTTAGAGACTTGAGTGCAGGTGGACAGTTGCAGAGAGTAGAGGTTTGAGATTGGTGTGCAGAACGACTGTTGCAGAGAGGAGAGGTTGAAGACTGGGGTGCAGAATGACTTACACAGGAAGTAGAGGTTGGACACTGGGGTGCAGAAGGACTGTTGCAGAGAGAACTCTTTGGAGACTGGGGTGCAGAAGGACTGATGAAAAAAGCAGAGGTTGGAGACTGGGTGGAGAAGGAGTGTTGTAGAGGGCAGATGTAGGAGACTGGGGTGCAGAAGGACCGTTACAGAGAATAGAGGTTGGAGACTGTGGAATAGAGGGACTGTTAAAGAGAGCAGAGGTTAGAGACTGGGTGGAGAAGGAGTGCAGTAGAAAGCAGATGTAGGAGACTGGGGTGCAGAAGGACCGTTACAAAGAATAAAGGTTGTAGACTGTGGAGTAGAAGGACTATTAAAGAGAGCAGAGGTTGGAGACAGGTGTGCAGAAGGATACTACAGAGAGCAGAGGATGGAGACTGCGGTGCAATAGGACTGTTGCAGAAAGCAGAGGTTGGAGACTGTGGTGCAGAAGTATCGTTGCAGAGAGAAGAGGTTGGAGACTGAGGTGCAGGAGGCCTGTTACAGAGAGCAGAGCTTGGAGACTGGGGTGCAGAAGGCCTGTAACATAGAGCAGAGTTTGGAGACTGGGTGGCAGAAGGATCTTACAGAAAGCAGAGGTTGTTGACTGAGGTTCTGAAAGACTGTTTCAGAGAGCAGAGTTTGGAGACCGGTGTCCAGAAGGATCGTTGCAGAGAGCAGAGTTTTCAGAATGATGTTTAGAAGGACTGTTGAAGAGAACAGAGGTTGGAGACTTGGGTGCAAAAGGATCGTTACAGAGAGCAGAGGGTGGAGACTGGGGTTCAGAAGGACTGTTACAGAGAGTAGAGTTTGGAGACAGGGTTCAGAGGTACTGTTACCGAAAGCAGAGATTGGAGACTGGTTTACAGAAGGATATTTCAGAGAGCAGAGTTTGGAGACTGAGGTGAAGGAGGACTGTTACAGAGAGTAGATGTTGAAGACTGTGGTGCTGAAAGACCTTTGCAGAGAGCAGAGGTTGGAGACTGAGGTGCAGAAGGACTGTTAATGAGTGCAGAGGTTGGAGACTTGGGTGTAGAAGGATTTTTAAAGAGAGCAGAGGTTAGAGACTTGAGTGCAGATGGACAGTTGCAGAGAGTTTAGGTTTGAGATTCAGGTGCAGAAGGACTGTTGCAGAGAGCAGAGGTTGGAGACTATGGTGCAGAAGGACTTACACATAAAGTAGAGGTTGGAGACTGGGGTGCTGAAGGACTGTTGCAGAGAGTAATGTTTGGAGACTGGGGTGCAGAAGGATTGATGAAATGAGCAGAGGTTGGAAACTGGGTGGAGAAGGAATGTTGTAGCGAGCAGATGTAGGAGACTGGGGTGCAGAAGGACTGTTGCAGAGAGGAGAGGTTGGAGACTGAGGAATAGAAGGACTGTTAAAGAGAGCAGAGGTTAGAGACAGGTGTGCAGAAGGATATTACAGAGAGCAGACGATGGAGACTGCAGTGCAATAGGACTGTTGCAGAAAGCAGAGGTTGGAGACTGTGGTGCAGAAGGATCGTTACAGAGAGAAGAGGTTGGAGACTGAGGTGCAGGAGGCCTGTAACACAGAGCAGAGCTTGGAGACTGGGGTTAAGAAGGCCTGTAACATAGAGCAGAGTTTGGAGACTGGGTGGCAGAAGGATCTTACAGAGAGCAGAGGTTGTTGAGTGAGGTACCGAAAGACCATTTAAGAGAGCAGAGTTTGGAGACCGGTGTCCAGAAGGATCGTTGCAGAGAGCAGAGTTTTCAGAATGATTTTTATAAGGACTGTTGAAGAGAACAGAGGTTGAAGACTTGGGTGAAAAAGGATCGTTACAGAGAGCAGAGGGTGGAGACTGGGGTGCCAAAGGATCGTTTCAGAGAGCAGAGGTTGGAAACTTGCGTTCCAAAGGACTGTTACAGAGAATAGAGTTTGGAGACTGGGTTCAGAAGTACTGTTACCGAAAGCAGAGATTGGAGACTAGTTTACAGAAGGATATTTCAGAGAGCAGAGTTTGGAGACTGAGGTGCAGGAGGACTGTTACAGAGAGTAGATGTTGAAGACTGTGGTACAGAAAGACCTTTGAAGAGAGCAGAGGTTGGAGACTGAGGTGCAGAAAGACTGTTGATGAGTGCAGAGGTTGGAGACTTGCGTGTAGAAAGATTGTTACAGAGAGCAGAGTTTAGAGACTTGAGTGCAGGTGGACAGTTGCAGAGAGTAGAGGTTTGAGATTGTGGTGCAGAAGGACTGTTGCAGAGAGCAGAGGTTGGAGACTGGGGTGCAGAAGGACTTACACAGAAAGTAGAGGTTGGACACTGGGGTGCAAAAGGACTGTTGCAGAGAACACTGTTTGGAGACTGGGGTGCAGAAGGACTGATGAAAAGAGCAGAGGTTGGAGACTGGTTTGAGAAGGAATGTTGTAGAGAGCAGATGAGAAGACTGGGGTGCAGAAGGACTGTTACAGAGAATAGAGGTTGGAGACTGCGGAATAGAAGGACTGTTAAAAAGAGCAGAGGTTGGAGACTGGGTAGAGAAGGAATGCTGTAGAGAGCAGATGTAGAAGACTGGGGTGAAGAAGGACCGTTACAGAGAATAGAGGTTGGAGACTGCGGAATAGAAAGACTTTTAAAGAGAGCAGAGTTTGGAGACAGGTGTGCAGAAGGATAATACAGAGAGCAGAGGATGGAGTCTGTGGTGCAATAGGACTGTTGCAGAAAGCAGAGGTTGGAGACTGTGGTGCAGAAGTATCGTTGCAGAGAGAAGAGTTTGGAGACTGAGGTGCAGGAGGCCTGTAACACAGAGCAGAGCTTGGAGACTGGGGTGAAGAAGGCCTGTTACATAGAGCATAGTTTGGAGACTGGGTGGCAGAAGGATCTTACAGAGAGCAGAGGTTGTTGACTGAGGTTCCGAAAGACTGTTTAAGAGAGCAGAGGTTGGAGACCGGTGTCCAGAAGGATCGTTGCACAGAGCAGAGTTTTCAGAATGATGTTTAGAAGGACTGTTGAAGAGAACAGAGGTTGAAGACTTGGGTGCAAAAGGATTGTTACCGAGAGCAGTGGGTGGAGACTGGGCTGCCAAGGGATTGTTTCAGAGAGCAGAGTTTGGAGACTTGGGTTCAGAAGGACTGTTTCAGAGAGTAGTGTTTGGAGACTGGGTTCAGAAGTACTGTTACCAAAAGCAGAGATTTGAGACTGGTTTACAGAAGGATATTTTAGAGAGCAGAGTTTGGAGACTGAGGTGCAGGAGGACTGTTACAGAGAGTAGATGTTGAAGACTGGTGCAGAAAGACCTTTGCACAGAGCAGAGGTTGGAGACTGAGGTGCAGAAGGACTGTTGAGGAGTGCAGATGTTGGAGACTTGGGTGTAGAAGGATTGTTACAGAGAGCAGAGGTTAGAGACTTGAGTGCAGGTGGACAGTTGCAGAGAGTAGAGGTTTGAGATTGGTGTGCAGAACGACTGTTGCAGAGAGGAGAGGTTGAAGACTGGGGTGCAGAATGACTTACACAGGAAGTAGAGGTTGGACACTGGGGTGCAGAAGGACTGTTGCAGAGAGAACTCTTTGGAGACTGGGGTGCAGAAGGACTGATGAAAAAAGCAGAGGTTGGAGACTGGGTGGAGAAGGAGTGTTGTAGAGGGCAGATGTAGGAGACTGGGGTGCAGAAGGACCGTTACAGAGAATAGAGGTTGGAGACTGTGGAATAGAGGGACTGTTAAAGAGAGCAGAGGTTAGAGACTGGGTGGAGAAGGAGTGCAGTAGAAAGCAGATGTAGGAGACTGGGGTGCAGAAGGACCGTTACAAAGAATAAAGGTTGTAGACTGTGGAGTAGAAGGACTATTAAAGAGAGCAGAGGTTGGAGACAGGTGTGCAGAAGGATACTACAGAGAGCAGAGGATGGAGACTGCGGTGCAATAGGACTGTTGCAGAAAGCAGAGGTTGGAGACTGTGGTGCAGAAGTATCGTTGCAGAGAGAAGAGGTTGGAGACTGAGGTGCAGGAGGCCTGTTACAGAGAGCAGAGCTTGGAGACTGGGGTGCAGAAGGCCTGTAACATAGAGCAGAGTTTGGAGACTGGGTGGCAGAAGGATCTTACAGAAAGCAGAGGTTGTTGACTGAGGTTCTGAAAGACTGTTTCAGAGAGCAGAGTTTGGAGACCGGTGTCCAGAAGGATCGTTGCAGAGAGCAGAGTTTTCAGAATGATGTTTAGAAGGACTGTTGAAGAGAACAGAGGTTGGAGACTTGGGTGCAAAAGGATCGTTACAGAGAGCAGAGGGTTTAGACTGGGGTGCCAAAGGATCGTTTCAGAGAGCAGAGGTTTGAGACTAGGGTTCAGACGAAGTGTTACAGAGAGTAGAGTTTGGAGACTGGGTTCAGAAGTACTGTTACTGAAAGCAGAGATTGGAGACTAGTTTACAGAAGGATATTTCAGAGAGCAGAGTTTGGAGACTGAGGTGCAGGAGGACTGTTACAGAGAGTAGATGTTGAAGACTGTGGTGCAGAAAGACCTTTGCAGAGAGCAGAGGTTGGAGACTGAGGTGCATAAAGACTGTTGATGAGTGCAGAGGTTGGAGACTTGGGTGTAGAAAGATTGTTACAGAGAGCAGAAGTTAGAGACTTGAGTGCAGGTGGACAGTTGCAGAGAGTAGAGGTTTGAGATTGTGGGGCAGAAGGACTGTTGCAGAGAGCAGAGGTTGGAGACTGGGGTGCAGAAGGACTTACAAAGAAAGTAGAAGTTGGAGACTGGGGTGCAGAAGGAATGTTGCAGAGAGCACTGTTTGGAGACTGCGGTGCAGAAGGACTGATGAAAAAAGCAGAGTTTATAGACTGGGTGGAGAAGGAATGTTGTATAGAGCAGATGTAGGAGACTGGGGTGCAGAAGGACCGTTACAGAGAATAGAGGTTGGAGACTGCAGAATAGAAGGACTGTTAAAAAGAGCAGAGGTTGGAGACTGGGTGGAGAAAGAATGCTGTAGAGAGCAGATGTAGGAGACTGGGGTGCAGAAGGACCGTTACAGAGAATAGAGGTTGGAGACTGCGGAATAGAAGGACTGTTAAAGAGAGCAGAGGTTTGAGACAGGTGTGCAGAAGGATATTACAGAGAGCAGAGGATGGAGACTGCGGTGCAATAGGACTTTTGCAGAAAGCAGAGGTTGGAGACTGTGGTGCAGAAGGATCGTTGCAGAGTGAAGAGGTTGGAGACTGAGGTGCAGGAGCCCTTTTACAGAGAGCAGAGCTTGGAGACTGGGGTTAAGAAGGCCTGTAATATAGAGCAGAGTTTGGAGACTGGGTGGCAGAAGGATCTTATAGAGAGCAGAGGTTGTTGAGTGAGGTTCTGAAGTCCGTTTAAGAGAGCAGAGTTTGGAGACCGGTGTCCAGAAGGATCGTTGCAGAGAGCAGAGTTTTCAGAATGATGTTTAGAAGGACTGTTGAAGAGAACAGAGGTTGAAGACTTGGGTGCAAAAGGATCGTTACAGAGAGCAGAGGGTGGAGACTGGGGTGCCAAAGGATCGTTTCAGAGAGCAGAGGTTGGAGACTTGGGTTCTGAAGGACTGTTACAGAGAGTAGAGTTTGGAGACTGGGTTCAGAAGTACTGTTACCGAAAGCAAAGATTGGAGACTGGTTAACAGAAGGATATTTCAGAGAGCAGAGTTTGGAGACTGAGGTGCAGGAGGACTGTTACAGAGAGTAGATGTTGAAGACTGTGGTACAGAAAGACCTTTGCAGAGAGCAGAGGCTGGAGACTGAGGTGCAGAAGGACTCTTGAGGAGTGCAGATGTTGGAGACTTGGGTGTACAAGGATTGTTACAGAGAGCAGAGGTTAGAGACTTGAGTGCAGGTGGACAGTTGCAGAGAGTAGAGGTTTGAGATTGGTGTGCAGAAGGACTGTTGCAGAGAGCAGAGGTTGGAGACTGGGGTGCAGAAGGACTTACACAGAAAGTAGAGGTTGGACACTGGGGTGCAAAAGGACTGTTGCAGAGAACACTGTTTGGAGACTGGGGTGCAGAAGGACTGATGAAAAGAGCAGAGGTTGGAGACTGGTTTGAGAAGGAATGTTGTAGAGAGCAGATGAGAAGACTGGGGTGCAGAAGGACTGTTACAGAGAATAGAGGTTGGAGACTGCGGAATAGAAGGACTGTTAAAAAGAGCAGAGGTTGGAGACTGGGTAGAGAAGGAATGCTGTAGAGAGCAGATGTAGAAGACTGGGGTGAAGAAGGACCGTTACAGAGAATAGAGGTTGGAGACTGCGGAATAGAAAGACTTTTAAAGAGAGCAGAGTTTGGAGACAGGTGTGCAGAAGGATAATACAGAGAGCAGAGGATGGAGTCTGTGGTGCAATAGGACTGTTGCAGAAAGCAGAGGTTGGAGACTGTGGTGCAGAAGTATCGTTGCAGAGAGAAGAGTTTGGAGACTGAGGTGCAGGAGGCCTGTAACACAGAGCAGAGCTTGGAGACTGGGGTGAAGAAGGCCTGTTACATAGAGCATAGTTTGGAGACTGGGTGGCAGAAGGATCTTACAGAGAGCAGAGGTTGTTGACTGAGGTTCCGAAAGACTGTTTAAGAGAGCAGAGGTTGGAGACCGGTGTCCAGAAGGATCGTTGCACAGAGCAGAGTTTTCAGAATGATGTTTAGAAGGACTGTTGAAGAGAACAGAGGTTGAAGACTTGGGTGCAAAAGGATTGTTACCGAGAGCAGTGGGTGGAGACTGGGCTGCCAAGGGATTGTTTCAGAGAGCAGAGGTGGAGACTTGGGTTCAGAAGGACTGTTTCAGAGAGTAGTGTTTGGAGACTGGGTTCAGAAGTACTGTTACCAAAAGCAGAGATTTGAGACTGGTTTACAGAAGGATATTTTAGAGAGCAGAGTTTGGAGACTGAGGTGCAGGAGGACTGTTACAGAGAGTAGATGTTGAAGACTGGTGCAGAAAGACCTTTGCACAGAGCAGAGGTTGGAGACTGAGGTGCAGAAGGACTGTTGAGGAGTGCAGATGTTGGAGACTTGGGTGTAGAAGGATTGTTACAGAGAGCAGAGGTTAGAGACTTGAGTGCAGGTGGACAGTTGCAGAGAGTAGAGGTTTGAGATTGGTGTGCAGAACGACTGTTGCAGAGAGGAGAGGTTGAAGACTGGGGTGCAGAATGACTTACACAGGAAGTAGAGGTTGGACACTGGGGTGCAGAAGGACTGTTGCAGAGAGAACTCTTTGGAGACTGGGGTGCAGAAGGACTGATGAAAAAAGCAGAGGTTGGAGACTGGGTGGAGAAGGAGTGTTGTAGAGGGCAGATGTAGGAGACTGGGGTGCAGAAGGACCGTTACAGAGAATAGAGGTTGGAGACTGTGGAATAGAGGGACTGTTAAAGAGAGCAGAGGTTAGAGACTGGGTGGAGAAGGAGTGCAGTAGAAAGCAGATGTAGGAGACTGGGGTGCAGAAGGACCGTTACAAAGAATAAAGGTTGTAGACTGTGGAGTAGAAGGACTATTAAAGAGAGCAGAGGTTGGAGACAGGTGTGCAGAAGGATACTACAGAGAGCAGAGGATGGAGACTGCGGTGCAATAGGACTGTTGCAGAAAGCAGAGGTTGGAGACTGTGGTGCAGAAGTATCGTTGCAGAGAGAAGAGGTTGGAGACTGAGGTGCAGGAGGCCTGTTACAGAGAGCAGAGCTTGGAGACTGGGGTGCAGAAGGCCTGTAACATAGAGCAGAGTTTGGAGACTGGGTGGCAGAAGGATCTTACAGAAAGCAGAGGTTGTTGACTGAGGTTCTGAAAGACTGTTTCAGAGAGCAGAGTTTGGAGACCGGTGTCCAGAAGGATCGTTGCAGAGAGCAGAGTTTTCAGAATGATGTTTAGAAGGACTGTTGAAGAGAACAGAGGTTGGAGACTTGGGTGCAAAAGGATCGTTACAGAGAGCAGAGGGTTTAGACTGGGGTGCCAAAGGATCGTTTCAGAGAGCAGAGGTTTGAGACTAGGGTTCAGACGAAGTGTTACAGAGAGTAGAGTTTGGAGACTGGGTTCAGAAGTACTGTTACTGAAAGCAGAGATTGGAGACTAGTTTACAGAAGGATATTTCAGAGAGCAGAGTTTGGAGACTGAGGTGCAGGAGGACTGTTACAGAGAGTAGATGTTGAAGACTGTGGTGCAGAAAGACCTTTGCAGAGAGCAGAGGTTGGAGACTGAGGTGCATAAAGACTGTTGATGAGTGCAGAGGTTGGAGACTTGGGTGTAGAAAGATTGTTACAGAGAGCAGAAGTTAGAGACTTGAGTGCAGGTGGACAGTTGCAGAGAGTAGAGGTTTGAGATTGTGGGGCAGAAGGACTGTTGCAGAGAGCAGAGGTTGGAGACTGGGGTGCAGAAGGACTTACAAAGAAAGTAGAAGTTGGAGACTGGGGTGCAGAAGGAATGTTGCAGAGAGCACTGTTTGGAGACTGCGGTGCAGAAGGACTGATGAAAAAAGCAGAGTTTATAGACTGGGTGGAGAAGGAATGTTGTATAGAGCAGATGTAGGAGACTGGGGTGCAGAAGGACCGTTACAGAGAATAGAGGTTGGAGACTGCAGAATAGAAGGACTGTTAAAAAGAGCAGAGGTTGGAGACTGGGTGGAGAAAGAATGCTGTAGAGAGCAGATGTAGGAGACTGGGGTGCAGAAGGACCGTTACAGAGAATAGAGGTTGGAGACTGCGGAATAGAAGGACTGTTAAAGAGAGCAGAGGTTTGAGACAGGTGTGCAGAAGGATATTACAGAGAGCAGAGGATGGAGACTGCGGTGCAATAGGACTTTTGCAGAAAGCAGAGGTTGGAGACTGTGGTGCAGAAGGATCGTTGCAGAGTGAAGAGGTTGGAGACTGAGGTGCAGGAGCCCTTTTACAGAGAGCAGAGCTTGGAGACTGGGGTTAAGAAGGCCTGTAATATAGAGCAGAGTTTGGAGACTGGGTGGCAGAAGGATCTTATAGAGAGCAGAGGTTGTTGAGTGAGGTTCTGAAGTCCGTTTAAGAGAGCAGAGTTTGGAGACCGGTGTCCAGAAGGATCGTTGCAGAGAGCAGAGTTTTCAGAATGATGTTTAGAAGGACTGTTGAAGAGAACAGAGGTTGAAGACTTGGGTGCAAAAGGATCGTTACAGAGAGCAGAGGGTGGAGACTGGGGTGCCAAAGGATCGTTTCAGAGAGCAGAGGTTGGAGACTTGGGTTCTGAAGGACTGTTACAGAGAGTAGAGTTTGGAGACTGGGTTCAGAAGTACTGTTACCGAAAGCAAAGATTGGAGACTGGTTAACAGAAGGATATTTCAGAGAGCAGAGTTTGGAGACTGAGGTGCAGGAGGACTGTTACAGAGAGTAGATGTTGAAGACTGTGGTACAGAAAGACCTTTGCAGAGAGCAGAGGCTGGAGACTGAGGTGCAGAAGGACTCTTGAGGAGTGCAGATGTTGGAGACTTGGGTGTACAAGGATTGTTACAGAGAGCAGAGGTTAGAGACTTGAGTGCAGGTGGACAGTTGCAGAGAGTAGAGGTTTGAGATTGGTGTGCAGAAGGACTGTTGCAGAGAGCAGAGGTTGGAGACTGGGGTGCAGAAGGACTTACACAGAAAGTAGAGGTTGGACACTGGGGTGCAAAAGGACTGTTGCAGAGAACACTGTTTGGAGACTGGGGTGCAGAAGGACTGATGAAAAGAGCAGAGGTTGGAGACTGGTTTGAGAAGGAATGTTGTAGAGAGCAGATGAGAAGACTGGGGTGCAGAAGGACTGTTACAGAGAATAGAGGTTGGAGACTGCGGAATAGAAGGACTGTTAAAAAGAGCAGAGGTTGGAGACTGGGTAGAGAAGGAATGCTGTAGAGAGCAGATGTAGAAGACTGGGGTGAAGAAGGACCGTTACAGAGAATAGAGGTTGGAGACTGCGGAATAGAAAGACTTTTAAAGAGAGCAGAGTTTGGAGACAGGTGTGCAGAAGGATAATACAGAGAGCAGAGGATGGAGTCTGTGGTGCAATAGGACTGTTGCAGAAAGCAGAGGTTGGAGACTGTGGTGCAGAAGTATCGTTGCAGAGAGAAGAGTTTGGAGACTGAGGTGCAGGAGGCCTGTAACACAGAGCAGAGCTTGGAGACTGGGGTGAAGAAGGCCTGTTACATAGAGCATAGTTTGGAGACTGGGTGGCAGAAGGATCTTACAGAGAGCAGAGGTTGTTGACTGAGGTTCCGAAAGACTGTTTAAGAGAGCAGAGGTTGGAGACCGGTGTCCAGAAGGATCGTTGCACAGAGCAGAGTTTTCAGAATGATGTTTAGAAGGACTGTTGAAGAGAACAGAGGTTGAAGACTTGGGTGCAAAAGGATTGTTACCGAGAGCAGTGGGTGGAGACTGGGCTGCCAAGGGATTGTTTCAGAGAGCAGAGGTTGGAGACTTGGGTTCAGAAGGACTGTTTCAGAGAGTAGTGTTTGGAGACTGGGTTCAGAAGTACTGTTACCAAAAGCAGAGATTTGAGACTGGTTTACAGAAGGATATTTTAGAGAGCAGAGTTTGGAGACTGAGGTGCAGGAGGACTGTTACAGAGAGTAGATGTTGAAGACTGGTGCAGAAAGACCTTTGCACAGAGCAGAGGTTGGAGACTGAGGTGCAGAAGGACTGTTGAGGAGTGCAGATGTTGGAGACTTGGGTGTAGAAGGATTGTTACAGAGAGCAGAGGTTAGAGACTTGAGTGCAGGTGGACAGTTGCAGAGAGTAGAGGTTTGAGATTGGTGTGCAGAACGACTGTTGCAGAGAGGAGAGGTTGAAGACTGGGGTGCAGAATGACTTACACAGGAAGTAGAGGTTGGACACTGGGGTGCAGAAGGACTGTTGCAGAGAGAACTCTTTGGAGACTGGGGTGCAGAAGGACTGATGAAAAAAGCAGAGGTTGGAGACTGGGTGGAGAAGGAGTGTTGTAGAGGGCAGATGTAGGAGACTGGGGTGCAGAAGGACCGTTACAGAGAATAGAGGTTGGAGACTGTGGAATAGAGGGACTGTTAAAGAGAGCAGAGGTTAGAGACTGGGTGGAGAAGGAGTGCAGTAGAAAGCAGATGTAGGAGACTGGGGTGCAGAAGGACCGTTACAAAGAATAAAGGTTGTAGACTGTGGAGTAGAAGGACTATTAAAGAGAGCAGAGGTTGGAGACAGGTGTGCAGAAGGATACTACAGAGAGCAGAGGATGGAGACTGCGGTGCAATAGGACTGTTGCAGAAAGCAGAGGTTGGAGACTGTGGTGCAGAAGTATCGTTGCAGAGAGAAGAGGTTGGAGACTGAGGTGCAGGAGGCCTGTTACAGAGAGCAGAGCTTGGAGACTGGGGTGCAGAAGGCCTGTAACATAGAGCAGAGTTTGGAGACTGGGTGGCAGAAGGATCTTACAGAAAGCAGAGGTTGTTGACTGAGGTTCTGAAAGACTGTTTCAGAGAGCAGAGTTTGGAGACCGGTGTCCAGAAGGATCGTTGCAGAGAGCAGAGTTTTCAGAATGATGTTTAGAAGGACTGTTGAAGAGAACAGAGGTTGGAGACTTGGGTGCAAAAGGATCGTTACAGAGAGCAGAGGGTTTAGACTGGGGTGCCAAAGGATCGTTTCAGAGAGCAGAGGTTTGAGACTAGGGTTCAGACGAAGTGTTACAGAGAGTAGAGTTTGGAGACTGGGTTCAGAAGTACTGTTACTGAAAGCAGAGATTGGAGACTAGTTTACAGAAGGATATTTCAGAGAGCAGAGTTTGGAGACTGAGGTGCAGGAGGACTGTTACAGAGAGTAGATGTTGAAGACTGTGGTGCAGAAAGACCTTTGCAGAGAGCAGAGGTTGGAGACTGAGGTGCATAAAGACTGTTGATGAGTGCAGAGGTTGGAGACTTGGGTGTAGAAAGATTGTTACAGAGAGCAGAAGTTAGAGACTTGAGTGCAGGTGGACAGTTGCAGAGAGTAGAGGTTTGAGATTGTGGGGCAGAAGGACTGTTGCAGAGAGCAGAGGTTGGAGACTGGGGTGCAGAAGGACTTACAAAGAAAGTAGAAGTTGGAGACTGGGGTGCAGAAGGAATGTTGCAGAGAGCACTGTTTGGAGACTGCGGTGCAGAAGGACTGATGAAAAAAGCAGAGTTTATAGACTGGGTGGAGAAGGAATGTTGTATAGAGCAGATGTAGGAGACTGGGGTGCAGAAGGACCGTTACAGAGAATAGAGGTTGGAGACTGCAGAATAGAAGGACTGTTAAAAAGAGCAGAGGTTGGAGACTGGGTGGAGAAAGAATGCTGTAGAGAGCAGATGTAGGAGACTGGGGTGCAGAAGGACCGTTACAGAGAATAGAGGTTGGAGACTGCGGAATAGAAGGACTGTTAAAGAGAGCAGAGGTTTGAGACAGGTGTGCAGAAGGATATTACAGAGAGCAGAGGATGGAGACTGCGGTGCAATAGGACTTTTGCAGAAAGCAGAGGTTGGAGACTGTGGTGCAGAAGGATCGTTGCAGAGTGAAGAGGTTGGAGACTGAGGTGCAGGAGCCCTTTTACAGAGAGCAGAGCTTGGAGACTGGGGTTAAGAAGGCCTGTAATATAGAGCAGAGTTTGGAGACTGGGTGGCAGAAGGATCTTATAGAGAGCAGAGGTTGTTGAGTGAGGTTCTGAAGTCCGTTTAAGAGAGCAGAGTTTGGAGACCGGTGTCCAGAAGGATCGTTGCAGAGAGCAGAGTTTTCAGAATGATGTTTAGAAGGACTGTTGAAGAGAACAGAGGTTGAAGACTTGGGTGCAAAAGGATCGTTACAGAGAGCAGAGGGTGGAGACTGGGGTGCCAAAGGATCGTTTCAGAGAGCAGAGGTTGGAGACTTGGGTTCTGAAGGACTGTTACAGAGAGTAGAGTTTGGAGACTGGGTTCAGAAGTACTGTTACCGAAAGCAAAGATTGGAGACTGGTTAACAGAAGGATATTTCAGAGAGCAGAGTTTGGAGACTGAGGTGCAGGAGGACTGTTACAGAGAGTAGATGTTGAAGACTGTGGTACAGAAAGACCTTTGCAGAGAGCAGAGGCTGGAGACTGAGGTGCAGAAGGACTCTTGAGGAGTGCAGATGTTGGAGACTTGGGTGTACAAGGATTGTTACAGAGAGCAGAGGTTAGAGACTTGAGTGCAGGTGGACAGTTGCAGAGAGTAGAGGTTTGAGATTGGTGTGCAGAAGGACTGTTGCAGAGAGCAGAGGTTGGAGACTGGGGTGCAGAAGGACTTACACAGAAAGTAGAGGTTGGACACTGGGGTGCAAAAGGACTGTTGCAGAGAACACTGTTTGGAGACTGGGGTGCAGAAGGACTGATGAAAAGAGCAGAGGTTGGAGACTGGTTTGAGAAGGAATGTTGTAGAGAGCAGATGAGAAGACTGGGGTGCAGAAGGACTGTTACAGAGAATAGAGGTTGGAGACTGCGGAATAGAAGGACTGTTAAAAAGAGCAGAGGTTGGAGACTGGGTAGAGAAGGAATGCTGTAGAGAGCAGATGTAGAAGACTGGGGTGAAGAAGGACCGTTACAGAGAATAGAGGTTGGAGACTGCGGAATAGAAAGACTTTTAAAGAGAGCAGAGTTTGGAGACAGGTGTGCAGAAGGATAATACAGAGAGCAGAGGATGGAGTCTGTGGTGCAATAGGACTGTTGCAGAAAGCAGAGGTTGGAGACTGTGGTGCAGAAGTATCGTTGCAGAGAGAAGAGTTTGGAGACTGAGGTGCAGGAGGCCTGTAACACAGAGCAGAGCTTGGAGACTGGGGTGAAGAAGGCCTGTTACATAGAGCATAGTTTGGAGACTGGGTGGCAGAAGGATCTTACAGAGAGCAGAGGTTGTTGACTGAGGTTCCGAAAGACTGTTAAGAGAGCAGAGGTTGGAGACCGGTGTCCAGAAGGATCGTTGCACAGAGCAGAGTTTTCAGAATGATGTTTAGAAGGACTGTTGAAGAGAACAGAGGTTGAAGACTTGGGTGCAAAAGGATTGTTACCGAGAGCAGTGGGTGGAGACTGGGCTGCCAAGGGATTGTTTCAGAGAGCAGAGGTTGGAGACTTGGGTTCAGAAGGACTGTTTCAGAGAGTAGTGTTTGGAGACTGGGTTCAGAAGTACTGTTACCAAAAGCAGAGATTTGAGACTGGTTTACAGAAGGATATTTTAGAGAGCAGAGTTTGGAGACTGAGGTGCAGGAGGACTGTTACAGAGAGTAGATGTTGAAGACTGGTGCAGAAAGACCTTTGCACAGAGCAGAGGTTGGAGACTGAGGTGCAGAAGGACTGTTGAGGAGTGCAGATGTTGGAGACTTGGGTGTAGAAGGATTGTTACAGAGAGCAGAGGTTAGAGACTTGAGTGCAGGTGGACAGTTGCAGAGAGTAGAGGTTTGAGATTGGTGTGCAGAACGACTGTTGCAGAGAGGAGAGGTTGAAGACTGGGGTGCAGAATGACTTACACAGGAAGTAGAGGTTGGACACTGGGGTGCAGAAGGACTGTTGCAGAGAGAACTCTTTGGAGACTGGGGTGCAGAAGGACTGATGAAAAAAGCAGAGGTTGGAGACTGGGTGGAGAAGGAGTGTTGTAGAGGGCAGATGTAGGAGACTGGGGTGCAGAAGGACCGTTACAGAGAATAGAGGTTGGAGACTGTGGAATAGAGGGACTGTTAAAGAGAGCAGAGGTTAGAGACTGGGTGGAGAAGGAGTGCAGTAGAAAGCAGATGTAGGAGACTGGGGTGCAGAAGGACCGTTACAAAGAATAAAGGTTGTAGACTGTGGAGTAGAAGGACTATTAAAGAGAGCAGAGGTTGGAGACAGGTGTGCAGAAGGATACTACAGAGAGCAGAGGATGGAGACTGCGGTGCAATAGGACTGTTGCAGAAAGCAGAGGTTGGAGACTGTGGTGCAGAAGTATCGTTGCAGAGAGAAGAGGTTGGAGACTGAGGTGCAGGAGGCCTGTTACAGAGAGCAGAGCTTGGAGACTGGGGTGCAGAAGGCCTGTAACATAGAGCAGAGTTTGGAGACTGGGTGGCAGAAGGATCTTACAGAAAGCAGAGGTTGTTGACTGAGGTTCTGAAAGACTGTTTCAGAGAGCAGAGTTTGGAGACCGGTGTCCAGAAGGATCGTTGCAGAGAGCAGAGTTTTCAGAATGATGTTTAGAAGGACTGTTGAAGAGAACAGAGGTTGGAGACTTGGGTGCAAAAGGATCGTTACAGAGAGCAGAGGGTGGAGACTGGGGTTCAGAAGGACTGTTACAGAGAGTAGAGTTTGGAGACAGGGTTCAGAGGTACTGTTACCGAAAGCAGAGATTGGAGACTGGTTTACAGAAGGATATTTCAGAGAGCAGAGTTTGGAGACTGAGGTGAAGGAGGACTGTTACAGAGAGTAGATGTTGAAGACTGTGGTGCTGAAAGACCTTTGCAGAGAGCAGAGGTTGGAGACTGAGGTGCAGAAGGACTGTTAATGAGTGCAGAGGTTGGAGACTTGGGTGTAGAAGGATTTTTAAAGAGAGCAGAGGTTAGAGACTTGAGTGCAGATGGACAGTTGCAGAGAGTTTAGGTTTGAGATTCAGGTGCAGAAGGACTGTTGCAGAGAGCAGAGGTTGGAGACTATGGTGCAGAAGGACTTACACATAAAGTAGAGGTTGGAGACTGGGGTGCTGAAGGACTGTTGCAGAGAGTAATGTTTGGAGACTGGGGTGCAGAAGGATTGATGAAATGAGCAGAGGTTGGAAACTGGGTGGAGAAGGAATGTTGTAGCGAGCAGATGTAGGAGACTGGGGTGCAGAAGGACTGTTGCAGAGAGGAGAGGTTGGAGACTGAGGAATAGAAGGACTGTTAAAGAGAGCAGAGGTTAGAGACAGGTGTGCAGAAGGATATTACAGAGAGCAGACGATGGAGACTGCAGTGCAATAGGACTGTTGCAGAAAGCAGAGGTTGGAGACTGTGGTGCAGAAGGATCGTTACAGAGAGAAGAGGTTGGAGACTGAGGTGCAGGAGGCCTGTAACACAGAGCAGAGCTTGGAGACTGGGGTTAAGAAGGCCTGTAACATAGAGCAGAGTTTGGAGACTGGGTGGCAGAAGGATCTTACAGAGAGCAGAGGTTGTTGAGTGAGGTACCGAAAGACCATTTAAGAGAGCAGAGTTTGGAGACCGGTGTCCAGAAGGATCGTTGCAGAGAGCAGAGTTTTCAGAATGATTTTTATAAGGACTGTTGAAGAGAACAGAGGTTGAAGACTTGGGTGAAAAAGGATCGTTACAGAGAGCAGAGGGTGGAGACTGGGGTGCCAAAGGATCGTTTCAGAGAGCAGAGGTTGGAAACTTGCGTTCCAAAGGACTGTTACAGAGAATAGAGTTTGGAGACTGGGTTCAGAAGTACTGTTACCGAAAGCAGAGATTGGAGACTAGTTTACAGAAGGATATTTCAGAGAGCAGAGTTTGGAGACTGAGGTGCAGGAGGACTGTTACAGAGAGTAGATGTGAAGACTGTGGTACAGAAAGACCTTTGAAGAGAGCAGAGGTTGGAGACTGAGGTGCAGAAAGACTGTTGATGAGTGCAGAGGTTGGAGACTTGCGTGTAGAAAGATTGTTACAGAGAGCAGAGTTTAGAGACTTGAGTGCAGGTGGACAGTTGCAGAGAGTAGAGGTTTGAGATTGTGGTGCAGAAGGACTGTTGCAGAGAGCAGAGGTTGGAGACTGGGGTGCAGAAGGACTTACAGAGAAAGTAGAAGTTGGAGACTGGGGTGCAGAAGGAATGTTGCAGAGGGCACTGTTTGGAGACTGCGGTGCAGAAGGACTGATGAAAAAAGCAGAGTTTATAGACTGGGTGGAGAAGGAATGTTGTAGAGAGCAGATGTAGGAGACTGGGGTGCAGAAGGACCGTTACAGAGAATAGAGGTTGGAGACTGCAGAATAGAAGGACTGTTAGAGAGCAGAGGTTGGAGCCTGGGTGGAGAAGGAATGCTGTAGAGAGCAGATGTAGGAGACTGGGGTGCAGAAGGACCGTTACAGAGAATAGAGGTTGGAGACTGCGGAATAGAAGGACTGTTAAAGAGAGCAGAGTTTTGAGAATGGGTGGAGAAGAAGTGCTGTAGAGAGCAGATGTAGGAGTCTTGGGTGCAGAAGGATCATTACAGAGAATAGAGGTTGGAGACTGCGGAATAGAAGGACTGTTAAAGTGAGCAGAGGTTGGAGACAGGTGTGCAGAAGGATATTACAGAGAGATGAGGATGGAGACTGAGGTGCAATAGGACTGTTGCAGAAAGCAGAAGTTGGAGACTGTGGTGCAGAAGGATCGTTGCAGAGTGAAGAGGTTGGAGACTGAGGAGCAGGAGGCCTGTTACAGAGAGCAGAGCTTGGAGACTGGGGTGCAGAAGGCCTGTAACATAGAGCAGAGTTTGGAGACTGGGTGGCAGAAGGATCTTATAGAGAGCAGAGGTTGTTTACTGAGGTTCCGAAAGACTGTTTCAGACAGCAGAGTTTGGAGACCGGTGTCCAGAAGGATCGTTGCAGAGAGCAGAGTTTTCAGAATGATGTTTAGAAGGACTGTTGAAGAGAACAGAGGTTGGAGACTTGGGTGCAAAAGGATCGTTACAGAGAGCAGAGGGTTTAGACTGGGGTGCCAAAGGATCGTTTCAGAGAGCAGAGGTTTGAGACTAGGGTTCAGACGAAGTGTTACAGAGAGTAGAGTTTGGAGACTGGGTTCAGAAGTACTGTTACTGAAAGCAGAGATTGGAGACTAGTTTACAGAAGGATATTTCAGAGAGCAGAGTTTGGAGACTGAGGTGCAGGAGGACTGTTACAGAGAGTAGATGTTGAAGACTGTGGTGCAGAAAGACCTTTGCAGAGAGCAGAGGTTGGAGACTGAGGTGCATAAAGACTGTTGATGAGTGCAGAGGTTGGAGACTTGGGTGTAGAAAGATTGTTACAGAGAGCAGAAGTTAGAGACTTGAGTGCAGGTGGACAGTTGCAGAGAGTAGAGGTTTGAGATTGTGGGGCAGAAGGACTGTTGCAGAGAGCAGAGGTTGGAGACTGGGGTGCAGAAGGACTTACAAAGAAAGTAGAAGTTGGAGACTGGGGTGCAGAAGGAATGTTGCAGAGAGCACTGTTTGGAGACTGCGGTGCAGAAGGACTGATGAAAAAAGCAGAGTTTATAGACTGGGTGGAGAAGGAATGTTGTATAGAGCAGATGTAGGAGACTGGGGTGCAGAAGGACCGTTACAGAGAATAGAGGTTGGAGACTGCAGAATAGAAGGACTGTTAAAAAGAGCAGAGGTTGGAGACTGGGTGGAGAAAGAATGCTGTAGAGAGCAGATGTAGGAGACTGGGGTGCAGAAGGACCGTTACAGAGAATAGAGGTTGGAGACTGCGGAATAGAAGGACTGTTAAAGAGAGCAGAGGTTTGAGACAGGTGTGCAGAAGGATATTACAGAGAGCAGAGGATGGAGACTGCGGTGCAATAGGACTTTTGCAGAAAGCAGAGGTTGGAGACTGTGGTGCAGAAGGATCGTTGCAGAGTGAAGAGGTTGGAGACTGAGGTGCAGGAGCCCTTTTACAGAGAGCAGAGCTTGGAGACTGGGGTTAAGAAGGCCTGTAATATAGAGCAGAGTTTGGAGACTGGGTGGCAGAAGGATCTTATAGAGAGCAGAGGTTGTTGAGTGAGGTTCTGAAGTCCGTTTAAGAGAGCAGAGTTTGGAGACCGGTGTCCAGAAGGATCGTTGCAGAGAGCAGAGTTTTCAGAATGATGTTTAGAAGGACTGTTGAAGAGAACAGAGGTTGAAGACTTGGGTGCAAAAGGATCGTTACAGAGAGCAGAGGGTGGAGACTGGGGTGCCAAAGGATCGTTTCAGAGAGCAGAGGTTGGAGACTTGGGTTCTGAAGGACTGTTACAGAGAGTAGAGTTTGGAGACTGGGTTCAGAAGTACTGTTACCGAAAGCAAAGATTGGAGACTGGTTAACAGAAGGATATTTCAGAGAGCAGAGTTTGGAGACTGAGGTGCAGGAGGACTGTTACAGAGAGTAGATGTTGAAGACTGTGGTACAGAAAGACCTTTGCAGAGAGCAGAGGCTGGAGACTGAGGTGCAGAAGGACTCTTGAGGAGTGCAGATGTTGGAGACTTGGGTGTACAAGGATTGTTACAGAGAGCAGAGGTTAGAGACTTGAGTGCAGGTAAACAGTTGCAGAGAGTAGAGGTTTGAGATTGGGGTGCAGAAGGACTGTTGCAGAGAGCAGAGGTTGGAGACTGGGGTGCAGAAGGACTTACACAGAAAGTAGAGGTTGGACACTGGGGTGCAAAAGGACTGTTGCAAAGAACACTGTTTGGAGACTGGGGTGCAGGAAGGACTGATGAAAAGAGCAGAGGTGGGAGACTGGTTTGAGAAGGAATGTTGTAGAGAGCAGATGAGAAGACTGGGGTGCAGAAGGACTGTTACAGAGAATAGAGGTTGGAGACTGCGGAATAGGAGGACTGTTAAAAAGAGCAGAGGTTGGAGACTGGGTAGAGAAGGAATGCTGTAGAGAGCAGATGTAGGAGACTGGGGTGAAGAAGGACCGTTACAGAGAATAGCGGTTGGAGACTGCGGAATAGAAAGACTTTTAAAGAGAGCAGAGTTTGGAGACAGGTGTGCAGAAGGATAATACAGAGGGAAGAGGATGGTGTCTGCGGTGCAATAGGACTGTTGCAGAAAGCAGAGGTTGGAGACCGTGGTGCAGAAGTATCGTTGCAGAGAGAAGAGGTTGGAGACTGAGGTGCAGGAGGCCTGTAACACAGAGCAGAGCTTGGAGACTGGGGTGAAGAAGGCCTGTTACATAGAGCATAGTTTGGAGACTGGGTGGCAGAAGGATCTTACAGAGAGCAGAGGTTTTTGACTGAGTTTCCAAAAGACTGTTTCAGAGAGCAGAGGTTGGAGACCGGTGTCCAGAAGGATCGTTGCACAGAGCAGAGTTTTCAGAATGA
The DNA here is from genome assembly GCF_052094955.1 of Ictidomys tridecemlineatus. Classification (NCBI taxonomy): domain Eukaryota; kingdom Metazoa; phylum Chordata; class Mammalia; order Rodentia; family Sciuridae; genus Ictidomys; species Ictidomys tridecemlineatus. The sequence continues at coordinate 22,573 of NW_027522647.1, forward strand.
TGTTTAGAAGGACTGTTGAAGAGAACAGAGGTTGAAGACTTGGGTGCAAAAGGATCGTTACCGAGAGCAGAGGGTGGAGAGTGGGGTGCCAAGGGATCATTTCAGAGAGCAAAGGTTGGAGACTTGGGTTCAGAAGGAATGTTTCAGAGAGTAGAGTTTGGAGACTGGGTTCAGAAGTACTGTTACCAAAAGCAGAGATTTGAGACTGGTTTACAGAAGGATATTTCAGAGAGCAGAGTTTGGAGACTGAGGTGCAGGAGGACTGTTACAGAGAGTAGATGTTGAAGACTGGTGCAGAAAGACCTTTGCAGAGAGCAGAGGTTGGAGACTGAGGTGCAGAAGGACTGTTGATGAGTGCAGAGTTTGGAGACTTGGGTGTAGAAGGATTGTTACGGAGAGCAGAGGTTAGAGACTTGAGTGCAGATGGACAGTTGCAGAGAGTAGAGGTTTGAGATTGGGGTGCAGAAGGACTGTTGCAGAGAGGAGAGGTTGAATACTGGGGTGCAGAAGGACTTACACAGGAAGTATAGGTTGGAGACTGGGGTGCAGAAGGACTATTGCAGAGAGCACTCTTTGGAGACTGGGGTGCAGAAGGACTGATGAAAAGAGCAGAGGTTGGAGACTGGGTGGAGAAGGAGTGTTGTAGAGGGCAGATGTAGGAGACTGGGGTGCAGAAAGACCGTTACAGAGAATAGAGGTTGGAGACTGCGGAATACAAGGACTGTTAAAGAGAGCAGAGGTTAGAGACAGGTGTGCAGAAGTATATTACAGAGAGCAGACGATGGAGACTGCAGTGCAATAGGACTGTTGCAGAAAGCAGATGTTGGAGACTGTGGTGCAGAAGGATCGTTGCAGAGAGAAGAGGTTGGAGACTGAGGTGCAGGAGGCCTGTAACACAGAGCAGAGCTTGGAGATTGGGGTTAAGAAGGCCTGTAACATAGAGCAGAGGTTGGAGACTGGGTGGCAGAAGGATCTTATAGAGAGCAGAGGTTGTTGACTGAGTTTCCGAAAGACTGTTTCAGACAGCAGAGTTTGGAAACCGGTGTCCAGAAGGATCGTTGCAGAGAGCAGAGTTTTCAGAATGATGTTTATAAGGACTGTTGAAGAGAACAGAGGTTGAAGACTTGGGTGCAAAAGGATCGTTACAGAGAGCAGAGGGTGGAGACTGGGATGCCAAAGGATCATTTCAGAGAGCAGAGGTTGGAAACTTGCGTTCCGAAGGACTGTTACAGAGAGTAGAGTTTGGAGACTGGGTTCAGAAGTACTGTTACCGAAAGCAGAGATTGGAGACTAGTTTACAGAAGGATATTTCAGAGAGCAGAGTTTGGAGACTGAGGTGCAGGAGGACTGTTACAGAGAGTAGATGTTGAAGACTGTGGTGCAGAAAGACCTTTGCAGAGAGCAGAGGTTGGAGACTGAGGTGCAGAATGACTGTTGATGAGTGGAGAGGTTTGATACTTGGGTGTAGAAAGATTGTTACAGAGAGCAGATGTTAGAGACTTTAGTGCAGTTGGACTGTTGCAGAGTGTAGAGGTTTGAGATTGTGGGGCAGAAGGACTGTTTCAGAGAGCAGAGGTTGGAGACTGGGGTGTAGAAGCACTTACACAGAAAGTAGAAGTTGGAGACTGGGGTGCAGAAGGACTGTTGCAGAGAGCACTGTTTGGAGACTGCGGTGCAGAAGGACTGATGAAAAAAGCAGAGTTTATAGACTGGGTGGAGAAGGAATGTTGTAGAGAGCAGATGTAGGAGACTGGGGTGCAGAAGGACCTTTACAGAGAATAGAGGTTGGACACTGCGGAATAGAAGGACTGTTAAAAAGAGCAGAGGTTGGAGACTGGGTGGAGAAGGAATGTTGTAGAGAGCAGATGTAGGAGACTGGGATGCAGAAGGACCGTTACAGAGAATAGAGGTTGGAGACTGCGGAATAGAAGGACTGTTAAAGAGAGCAGAGGTTTGAGACAGGTGTGCAGAAGGATATTACAGAGAGGAGATTATGGAGACTGCGGTGCAATAGGACTTTTGCAGAAAGCAGAGGTTGGAGACTGTGGTGCAGAAGGATCATTGCAGAGTGAAGAGGTTGGAGACTGAGGTGCAGGAGCCCTTTTACAGAGAGCAGAGCTTGGAGACTGGGGTTAAGAAGGCCTGTAACATAGAGCAGAGTTTGGAGACTGGGTGGCAGAAGGATTTTATAGAGAGCAGAGGTTGTTGAGTGAGGTTCTGAAAGACCGTTTAAGAGAGCAGAGTTTGGAGACCGGTGTCCAGAAGGATCGTTGCAGAGAGCAGAGTTTTCAGAATGATGTTTATAAGGACTGTTGAAGAGAACAGAGGTTGAAGACTTGGGTGCAAAAGGATCGTTACAGAGAGCAGAGGGTGGAGACTGGGGTGCCAAAGGATCGTTTCAGAGAGCAGAGGTTGGAGACTTGGGTTCCGAAGGACTGTTACAGGGAGTAGAGTTTGGAGACTTGGTTCAGAAGTACTGTTACCGAAAGCAAAGATTGGAGACTAGTTAACAGAAGGATATTTCAGAGAGCAGAGTTTGGAGACTGAGGTGCAGGAGGACTGTTACAGAGAGTAGATGTTGAAGACTGTGGTGCAGAAATACCTTTGCAGAGAGCCGAGTTTGGAGACTGAGGTGCAGAAGGACTGTTGAGGAGTGCAGATGTTGGAGACTTGGGTGTAGAAGGATTGTTACAGAGAGCAGAGGTTAGAGACTTGAGTGCAGGTGGACAGTTGCAGAGAGTAGAGGTTTGAGATTGGTGTGCAGAAGGACTGTTGCAGAGAGCAGAGGTTGGAGACTGGGGTGCAGAAGGACTTACACAGAAAGTAGAGGTTGGAGACTGGGGTGCAGAAGGACTGTTACAGAGAGCACTGTTTGGAGACTGGGGTGCAGAAGGACTGATGAAAAGATCAGAGGTTGGAGCCTGGGTGGAGAAGGAATGTTGTTGAGGGCAGATGTAGGAGACTGGGGTGCAGAAGGACCGTTACAGAGAATAGAGGTTGGAGACTGCGGAATAGAAGGACTGTTAAAGAGAGTAGAGGTTGGAGACTGTTTGGAGAAAGAGTGCTGTAGAGAGCAGATGTAGGACTCTGGGGTGCAGAAGGACCGTTACAGAGAATAGAGGTTGGAGACTGCGGAATAGAAGGACTGTTAAAGAGAGCAGAGGTTGGAGACAGGTGTGCAGAAGGATATTACAGAGAGCAGAGGATGGAGACTGTGGTGCAATAGGACTGTTGCAGAAAGCAGATGTTGGAGACTGTGGTGCAGAAGGATCTTTGTAGAGAGAAGAGGTTGGAGACTGAGGTGCAGGAGGCCTGTTACAGAGAGCAGAGCTTGGAGACTGGGGTGCAGAAGGCCTGTAACATAGAGCAGAGTTTGGAGACTGGGTGGCAGAAGGATCTTATAGAGAGCAGAGTTTGTTTACTGAGGTTCCGAAAGACTGTTTCAGAGAGCAGAGGTTGGAGACCGGTGTCCAGAGAGCAGAGTTTTCAGAATGATGTTTAGAAGGACTGTTTAAGAGAACAGAGGTTGGAGACTTGGTGCAAAAGGATCGTTACAGAGAGCAGATGGTGGAGACTGGGGTGCCAAAGGATCGTTTCAGAGAGCAGAGGTTGGAGACTTGGGTTCAGAAGCACTGTTACAGAGAGTAGAGTTTGGAGACTGGGTTCAGAAGTACTGTTACTGAAAGCAGAGATTGGAGACTGGTTTACAGAAGGATATTTTAGATAGCAGAGTTTGGAGACTGAGGTGCAGGAGGACTGTTACAGAGAGTAGATGTTGAAGACTGTGGTGCAGAAAGACCTTTGCAGAGAGCAGAGGTTGGAGACTGAGGTGCAGAAAAGATTCTTTCAGAGAGCAGAGTTTAGAGACTTGGGTGCAGAAGGACTGATACAGAAAGCAGAGGTTGGAGTCTCGAATGCAGAAGTACCCTTACAGAGAGCAGATATTGGAGAATGCAGTATAGAGGGACTGTTACAGAGAGCAGGGGTTGGCGACTGGGGTGGAGAAGGACTGTTGCAGCGAGCAAATGTTAGAGACTGGGTTGCAAAAAGACTGTTTCAGAGAGCAGAGGTTGGAGACGGGGGTGCAGAAGGCCTCTTACAAAGAGCAGAGTTTGGAGACGGATGTGCAGAAGGACTGTTACAGAGAGCAGAGGTTTGAGACTGGGGTGCAGACTGACTGTTGCAGAGTGCAGTGTTTTTGACTGTGGTGCAGAGGACTGTGGCAGAGAGCAGAGGTTGGAGACTTGGGTGCAGAAGGACTGTTACAGAGAGCAGAGGTTGAAGCCTGGCGTGCAGAACGCCGGATACAGAAAGAAGAGTTTGGAGACTGGGGTTCAGAAGGACTTCAACAGAAAGCAGAGGTTGGAGATGGTGTGCACATGGACCCTTAAAGAGAACAGAGGTTGGAGACTGATTTACAGAAGGACTGTTACAGAGAGCAGAGGTTGGAGACTCGAGTGGAGAAGAACTGTTTCAGAGTGCAGATGTTGGAGACTGATGTGCAGAAGAACCGTTGCAGAGAGCAGAGGTAGAAGACTGAGATACAGAAAGACTGTTACAGAGAGTAGAATTTGGAGACTGGGGTGCAGAAGGACTGTTTCAGAGAGCAGTTGTTGAAGACTGATGTGCAGAAAAACTGTTAAAAAGAGCAGTGTTTGGAGACAGGGGTGCAGGACTTACACTGAGAGCTGATTTTGGAGACTGGGGTGCAGAAGGATCTTACAGAGAGCAGAGTTTGGAGACTGACGTGCAGAAGGACTGTTCCGGAGAGCAGAGGTTGGAGACTGTGGTGCAGAAGGACTGTTAAAGACAACAGTTCAGAAACTTGGGTGCAGAAGGCCTGTTACAGAGAGCAGAGAATTGAGTCTGGTGTGCAGAAGGCCTGTTAAAGAGAGCAGAGTTTAAAGACTGGGGTGCAGAAGGACTGTTTCAGAAAGCAGAGTTTGGAGACTTCTTTTCAAAAGGATCATACAGAGAGCAGAGTTTGGAGACTGAGGTGCAGAAGGACTGTTACAGAGAGTAGATGTTGAAGACTGAGGTGTAGAAAGACCATTGCAGAGAGCAGAGGTTTGATAATGAGGTGCAGAAGGACTGTTGCGGAGTGCAGAGCTTGGAAACTTGGGTGTAGAAGGACTGTTGCAGGGAGCAGCGGTTGGAGATTGGGGTGCCGAAGGACTGTTGCAGAGAGCAGAATTTGGAGACTGAGGTGCAGAAGGACTGTACAGAGAGCAGAGTTTGGAGAAGTAAGTGCATAAGGACTGATACAGAAAGCAGGGGTTGAAGATTGGTGTGCAGAAGGACAGTTACAGAGAGAAGAGTTTGGAAACTGGAGTACAAGAGGACTGTTACAGAGAGCAGAGGTTGAAGACTGGGGTTGAGAAAAACTGTTGCAGAGATCAGATGTTAAAGACTGGGGTGCAGAATGACTGTTGCATAGAGTAGGTTTGAGACTGGGGTGCAGAAGGACTGTTGCAGAGGGAAGACGTTAGAGATTTGGGTGAAGAAGGACTGTTGCTTAGAGCAGTGGTTAGAGACTTGAGTGCAAAAGTACTGATACAGAAAGCAGAGATTGGAGACTGGGGTTCAGAAAGATTGCTGTAAAGAGCAGATGTTGGAGACTGGGGTGGAGAAAGACTGTTGCAGAGAGTAGCATTTGGAGATTAAGGTGCCACAGGACTGTTGCAGAGACCAGAGGTTGGAGACTGAAGTGGAGAAGGACCGTTACAGAGAGCAGAGGTTGGAAACTGGGGTGCAGAAGGACTGATACAGAAAGCAGAGGTTGGAGACTGGGGTGCAGAAGGACCAATGCAGAGAGCAGAGATTAGAGACTGTGTTGCAAATGGATCTTACTGAGAGCAGATTTTGGAAACTGAGGTGAAGAAGGACTGTTGCAGAGAGCAGAGGTTGGAGATTGGGGTGCAGCTGGACTGTTGCAGAGAACAGAGGTTGGAGTCTGAGGTGCAGAAGGACTGATATAGAATGCAGAGTTTGGAGACTGGGGTGCAGAAGGACCATTACAGAGAGCAGAGTTTTGAGACTACAGTACAGAAGGACTGTTACAGAGAGCAGAGTTTGGAGAGTGGGGTGTAGAAGTACTGTTACAGAGAGAAGAGGTTGGAGTATGAGGTGCAGAATAAGTGTTGTAGAAAACAGAGTTTGGAGGCTCGGTTGCTGAAGGACCATTGTAGAAAGCAAAGGTTGGAGACTGGGTTTCAGAAGTATCTTACAGAGAGCAGAGGTTGGACATTGAGGTGCAGAAAAACTGTTGCAGAGAGCAGAGGTTTGAGATTGGGGTGCAGAAAAACTGTTGCGGAGAGCAGAGGTTGGAGTCTGAGGTGCAGTAGGAAACCTTCAGAGAGCAGAGGTTGGAAACTGGGGTTCAGAAAAACTGATACAGAAAGCAAAGTTTGTAGACTGTTGAGCAGATGGATCGTTAAGGAGAGCAGAGTTTGGAGACTGCAGTACAGAAAGACTATTACAGAGAGCAGAGTTTGGAGACTATGGTGGAGAAGGACTGTGGCAGAGAGCAGATTTTGGAGACTGGGGTGCAGAAATACTGTTGCAGAGATCAAGGTTGAAGACTGGGGTGCAGAAGGACTGTTGCAGAGAGCAGAGTTTGCAGAGTGAGTTGTAGAAGAACTTTTTCAGAGAGCAGAGTTTGAAGACTGTGTTGCAGAAGGACTGATACAGAAAGCAGAGGTTGGAGACTGGGGTGAAGAAGGATACTTACAGAGAATAAAGGTTGAAGGCTGTTGTACAAAAGAACTGTTGTAGAGAACAGAGGTTGGAGACTGGGGTGCAGAAGGAATGTTACAGAGAGAAGAGTTTGGAATCTGAGGTGCAGAAGGATTTTACAGAGAGAAGAGTTTGGAAACTGGGGTGCAGAGAGTCCGTTACAGAGAGCAGAGTTTGGAGACTGAGGTGCAGAAGGACTGTTGCAGAGAGCAGATGTTGGAGACTGGGGTGTAGAAGGACTGTTGCAGAGAGCAGAGGTTGGAGATGGGGGTGCAGAAGGACTGTAGCAGAGAGCATAATTTGGAGACTGAGGTGCAAAAGTACTCTTAGAGAGAGCAGATGTTGGAGACTTGATTGCAGAAGGACTGATACAGAAAGCAAAGGTTTAAGACTGGGGTGCAGAAGGTGTGTTACAGAGAGAAGAGTTTGGAAACTGGGGTGCAGAAGGATCTTACAGAGAGGAGTTTGGAAACTGGGGTGCAGAAGGACTGTTGCAGAGAGCACAGTTTGGAGACTTGGGTGCAGAAGAATCGTAGCAGAGAGCAGAGTGTGGAGACTGGTGTGCCGAAGAACTGTTACAGAGAGCAGAGGTTGGAGAGTTGTGTGCAGAAGGCCTGTTACAGAGAGCAGAGTTTGGAGACTGGTTATCAGAAGGAACTTACACAGAGCAGACTGTGGAGACTGAAGTGCAGAAGGACTGATACAGAGAGTAGATTTAGAAGACTGAGGTGCAGAAAGACTTTTGCAAAGAAAAGAGTTTGGAGACTGAGGTGGAGAAAGACTGTTGCAGAGAGCAGATGTTGGAGACTTGCATGTAAAAATACAGTTGCAGAGAGCAGAGGTTGGAGATTGGGATTCAGAAGAACTGTTGCAGAGAGCAGAATTTGGAGAGTGAGGTGCAGAAAGACTGATACAGAGAGCAGAGGTTGAAGACTTGAGTGCAGAAGGACTGATACAGAAAGCAGAGGTTTGAGACAGGGGTTCAGAATTACCGTTACTGAGAGAAGTGTTTGGAAACTGCAGTACAGAAGGACTTTTACAGAGAGCAGAGGTTGGAGACTAGGGTGGAGAAGAACTGTTGCAGAGATCAGATGCTGGAGACTGGGGTGCAGAAGGACTGTTTCAGAGAGTAGAGGTTGGAGATTGGGGTGTTGAATAACTGTTGCAGAGAGCATAGGTTGGGGACTGGGGTGCAGAAGGACCGTTGCAGAGAGTAGAGTTTGGAGACTTGAGTGCAGAAGGACGGTTGCAGAGAGCAGATGTTGGAGAGTGGGATGCAGAAGGACTGTTACACAGAGCAGAGGTTGAAGACTGGGGTGTAGAAGGACTTTTGCAGAGAGCAGAGTTTGGAAACTGGGGTGCCGAAGGACTTTTACAGAGAGCAGATGTTTGAGATTGAGATGCAGAAGGACTGTTACAGACATTAGAGGTTAGAGACTGGGGTGCAGAAGGACTTATACAGAAAGCAGAGGTTGGAGACTTGGGTCCACAATGAACCTTATAGAGAGCAGAGTTTGGAGACTGCAGTATAGAAGGACTATTACAAAGAGCAGAGGTTGGAGACTAGGGTACAGAAGGACTGTTGCAGAGAACAGAGTTTGGAGACTGAGGTGCAGAAAGACTGTTACAGAGAGCAGAATTTGGAGACTGTGGTGGAGACGGACTGATACAGAAAGAAGTGGTTGGAAACTGGGGTGCAGAAGGACCGTTGCAGAGAGCAGAGCTTAGAGACTTGGGTGGAGAAGGAATGTTACAGGGAGCAGAGTTTGGATACTGGGGTGCAAAAGAATCTTACATAGAGCAGAAGTTAGAGACTGCAGTACAGAAAGACTGTTACAGAGAGCAGAGGTTGGAGACTGGGGTGAAGAAGGACTGTGACAGAGATCAGAGTTTGGAGACTGGGGTGCAGACGAACAGTGGCACAGAGCAGAGGTTGGAGACTGGGGTGCAGATATTGTAGACCGAGGTGCAGCAAGACAGTTAGGAAGAGCAGAGGTTGGCGACTTAGTTGCAGTAGGATAGTTGCAGACAGCAGACTTTCCAGACTTAGGCGCAGAAGGACTGTTGCAGAGAGCAGATGTTGGAGACTTGGGTGCAGAAGGACTGTTGCAGAGAGGAGATGTTGGAGACTTGGATGCAGTAGGATCATTGCAGAGAGCAGAGGTTGGACACTGGTGTGCAGAAGGACTGTTACACAGAGCAGAAGTTGGAGACTTTGATGAAGGAGGACTGTTCAGGTAGCAGGTGTTGGAGTCTTGGGTGAAGAAGGACTGTTGCAGAGAGCAAAATTTGGAGACTGAGCTGCAGAAGGTCTGTTGCAGATAGCAGAGTTTGGAGACTGGGGTGCAGAAAGAATGTCTCAGAGAGTAGAGTTTGGAAACTGGGTTGCAGAAGGATCTTATAGATTCCAGAGGTTGCAGACTGTGGTGAAGAAGACTGATGCAGAGAGCATACTTTGGAGACTGGGGTGCAGAAGCATCATTGCAGACAGTAGAGGTTGGAGACTTGGGTGTAGAAGGACTGTTTCAGAGAGCAGAGGTCAGAGACTGGGTTGCAGGAGGACTGTTGATGAGAGCAGAGATTGGAGACTGAGGTGCAGAAGGACTGTTAAAGAGAGCAGAGGTTGGAAATTGGGGTGCAGAAAAACTGATACAGAAAGCAGAGTGTGGAGACTACGGTGCAGTAGAAACGTTAAAGAGAGCAGAGGTTGGAAATTGGGGTGCAGAAGAACTGACACAGAAAGCAGAGTGTAGAGACTATGATGCAGAAGGACCATTAAAGAGAGTAGAGGTTGGAGACTGGGGTGCAGAATAACTGTTGTAAAGAACAGAGGTTGGAGATTGGGGTGCAGCAGGACCATTGCAGAAAGCAGAGTTTAAAGACTGGGTTTCAAAAGGATCTTAAAGAGAGCAGAGGTTGGAGTCTGAGGTGCAGAAGGAAAGGTACAGAGCGCGGGGGTTGGAGACTCTGGTTCAGAAAAACTGATACAGAAAGCAGAGTTTGGAGACTGGTGTGCAGAAGGAACGTTACAGAGAGAAGGGGTTGGAGACTGCAGTACAGAAGGACTGTTGCAGAGAGCAGATTTTTGAGACTGGGGTGCAGAAAGAGTGTTGCAGAGAGCAAGGTTGAAGACTGGGGTGCAGAAGGACTGTTGCAGAGAGAAGAGTTTGTAGAGTGAGGTGCAGAAGAACTGTGACACAGAGCAGAGTTTGGAGAATGTAGTGCAGAAGGACTGATAGAGAAAGGAGAGGTTGGAGACTGGGGTGAAGATGGACCCTTACAGAGAACAGAGGTTTAAGACTGTAGTACAGAAGAACTGTTGTGGAGAACAGAGTTTGGAGGCTGGGATGCAGAAGGACCGTTGCACAAAGCAGAGGTTGGATATTTGGGTGCAGAAGGCCTGTTAAAGTGAGAAAACGTTGGAGACTGGGGTGCATAAGAACTGTTACAGGTAGCAGAGTTTGGAGACTGGGTAGTAGAAGGATCTTACAGAGAGCTGAGGTTGGAGACTGATGTGCAGAAGGAGTGTTACATAGAACAGAGTTTGGAGACTGGGTTGCAGAAGGATCATTGCAGAGAGCAGAGTATTCAGACTGAGGTGCACAAAGACTATTGCAGACAGCTAATGTTGTAGACTGGGGTGCTGAAAGACTGTTGCAGAGAGAAGAGTTTGGAGACTTGGGTGCAGAAGGATCGTTCCAGAGAGCAGAGGTTGTAGACTGGGGTTCAAAAGGCCTGTTACAGAGAGCAGAATTTGGAAAAGGTGTGCAGTAGGACTGTTACAGAGAGCAGAGTTTGGGGATTGGGTTGCAGAAGAATCTTAGAGACAGAAGAGTTTGGATACTGAGGTGCAGAAGGACTTTTACAGAGAGTCGAGGTTGGAGACTGAGGTCTAGAAAGACCAATGCAGAGAGCAGAGTTTGGAGACTGAGGTAGAGAAGGACTGTTACAGAGAGCATAGGTTGGAGACAGGTGTTCAGAAAGATCTTACAGACAACATAGGTTGGAGACTGGGGTGCAGAATACTGTTGTGGAGAGCAGAGGTTGTAGATTGGGGTGCAGAAGGACGGCTGCAGAGAGAAGAATTTGAAGACTGAGGTTCATAAGGACTATTACAGAGAGCAAAGTTTGGAGACTTGAGTGCAGAAGGACTGATACAGAAAGCAGAGGTTGGAGTCTGGGGTGCAAGAGGACAGTTACACAGAGAAGAGGTTGGAGACTGCAGTACAGAAAGACTGTTACACAGAGCAGAGTTTGGAGAGTGGGGTGCAGAAGGACAGTTAAAGAGAGCACAGTTTTGAGACTAGGGTAAAGAAGAAATGTTGCAGAGAGCAGACGTTGGAGACTGAGGTGCAGAAGGACTTTTGCAGAGAGCAGAAGTTGGAGACTGAGGTCCAGAAGGACAGTTGCTGAGAGCAGAGTTTGGAGAATGCATAACAGAAGGACTGTTACAGAGAGTAGAGGTTTGAAACTGGGGTGCAGAAGGACTGTTGCAGAGAGCAGTTGTTGAAGACTGAGGTGTAGAAAAACTGTTACAGAGAGCAGTGTTTGGAGACTGGGGTGCAGAAGGACTGATTCTGAGAGCAGAGTTTGGAGACTGGGGACCAGAACGATCTTACAGAGAGGAAATTTTGGAGACTGGGGTGAAGAAGGATTGTTGCAGAGTGTAGATTACGGAGACTGGTGTATAGAAGGACTGTTCTAGAGAGAAGAGTTTGGAGACTGGGGTGCAGAAGGACTGTTGCAGAGAGCAGTTGTTGGAGACTTGGGTGCTGAAGGACTGTTGCAGAGAGCAGAGTTTGGAGACTGGGTTGCAAAAGGATCATTTCACAGCACAGAATTTTCAGACTGAGGTGCAGAAGGACTGTTACAGAAAGCAGAGTTTGGAGACTGGGTGCAATAGGATCGTTGCAGAGAGCAGTGTTGTCAGACTGAGGTGCAGAAAGACTGTTGCAGGGGGAAGATTTTGTAGACTGGGGATCAGAAGTACTTTTACAGAGAGCAGAGTTTTGAAACTGGGGTTCAAACGATTGTTGTAGAGAGCAGAGTATTGAGACTGGGGTGCAGAGGGATTGTTACAGGGAGCAGAGGTAGAAGATTGTGGTGCAGAAGGACCATTGCAGAGATAAGAGTTTGGTAACTGGGGCTGGGGATGTGGCTCAAGCGGTAACGCGCTCGCCTACCATGCGTGCGGCCTGGGTTCGATCCTCAGCAGCACCACATACCAACAAAGATGTGTCCGCCGAGAACTAAGAAAAAATGAATAAATGTTAAAATTCTCTCTCTCTCTCTCTCTCTCTCTCTCTCTCTCTCTCTGTCCCCCACTCTCTCTCACTCTCTCTTTAAAAAAAAAAGAGTTTGGTAACTGAGGTGAAGGAGGACTGTTAAAGAGAACAGAATTTGGAGACTGGGGTGCAGAAGGACTGTTGCAGAAAGCAGAGTTCGGAGACTGGTGTTTAGAAAGACTTTTGCAGAGAGCAGAGGTTGGAGACTGGTGTGCAGAAGGACTTTTACATAGAGCAGAGTTTGGAGAAAGTTTTACAGAAGGAGAGCAGAGTCTCGAGACTGAGGTGCAAAAGGACTATTACAGAGAGCAGATTTTGGAGACTGAGGTGCAGAAGGATCGTTGCAGAGAACAGCGTTTTCAGACTGAGGTGCAGAAGAACTGTTGCAGAGAGCAGAGGTTGAAGATAGAGGTGCAGAAGGACTGTTGCATAGAGCAGATGTTGGATACTGGGGTACAGAGGGATCGTTGCAGAGAGCAGATTTTGGAGACTGGGGTGCAGAAGGACTGTTTATAGAGCAGATGTTAGAAACTGGTGTGCAGAAAGATAGTTGCAGACAGCAGAGGTTTGAGACTGGGGTGCAGAAGGACTGTTACAGAGAGCAGAGTTTCGAGACTTAGGTGCAGAAGGATTGTTGCAAAGAGCAGAGGTTGGAGACTGGGGTGCAGAAGAACTCCTACAAAGAGCAGAGTTTTTAGACAAAGTTGCACAAGGATCTTACAGAGAGCAGAGTTGTAGACTGATGTGCTTCAGGACTGTTAAAGAGAGCAGAAGTTGGAGACTGGGGTGCAGAAGGATCGTTGTAGAGAACAGAGTTTTCTGACTGAGGTGCAGAAGGTCTTTTGCAGAGAGCACATCTAGGAGACTGGGGTGCTGAAATACTGCTGCAAAGAGCAGAGTTTTGGGACTGGGGTGCAGAAGGATTGTTATAAAGAACAGAGGCTGGAGACTGTGGTGAAGTAGGCCTATTACGGAGAGCAGAGTTTTGAGAAGGGGTTCAGAAGTACATTTACAGAGAGTAGTTTTTGGAGACTGTGGTGTAGAAGGACAGTTGCAGAGAGCAGAGGTTGAAGACTGAGGTGCAGAAGGATTGTTACAGAGAGCAGAGTTTGGAGACTGGGTTGCAGAGGGATTGTTGCAGAGAGCAGCGGCTGGACACTGAGGTGTAGAAGGACTGTTGTGGAGAAAACAGGTTGGAGATTGGGTTGCAGAAGAACTGTTGCAGAGAGCAGAGTTTGGAGACTGCATTACAGTAGGCCTGTTAAATAGGCAGAGTTTGGAGATTTGGTACAGAAGGACTTTTGCAGAGAGCAGATGTTGGAGACTGGGAAGCAGAAGGACTGTTGCAGAGAGCAAAGTTTGTAGACTGAGGTGCACAAGCACTGTTACAGAGAGCAGAGTTTAGAGATTGGGTTGCAAAAGGGCTGTTACAGAGAGCAAAGGTTGCAGACTGGGGTGCAGAAAAACTGTTACAGAAAGCAGGGTTTGGAGACAGGGTTGCAGAAGAATCTTATGGAGAGCAGAATTTGAAGACTGAGGTACAATAGGACTGTTACAGAGAGCAGAGGTTGGAGACTGGGGTGCAGAAGGGTCGTTGCAGAGAACAGAGTTTTCAGACTGAGGTGCAGAAAGACTTTTGAAGAGAGCACATGTTGGAGACTGGGGTGCAGAAGGACTGTTTCAGAGAGCAGAGGTTTGAGGCTTGAGTGCAGAAGGACAGTTGCAGAGAGCAAGGTTGGAGACTGAGGTGCAGAAAGACTGTCACAGCGAGCAGAGTTTGGAGACTGGGGTGCTGAAGAACTGGTACAGAGAGCAGAGGTAGGAGACTGGGGTGCAGAAGGACCGTCACAGAGAGCAGATTTTGGAGAGTGCACTACAGGGAGGACTGTTACAAAGAGCAGAGTTTAGAGACTGAGGTGGAAAAGGACTTTTGCAGAGAGCAGAGGATGGAGACTGGGATGCAGAAGGATCGTTGTAGAGAGCAGAGTATTGAGACTTGGGTGCAAAAGGACTGTTACGGAGAACATAGTTTGGAGAACGGGTGCAGAAAAACTGTTACAGAGGGCAGAGTTTATAGACTGGGTTGCAGAAGAATTATACAAAGAGAAAATGTTGGAGACCTCTACAGAGAGTAGAGGTTACAGACTGAGGTGCAGAAGGAATGTTGCAGGGATTAGATATTTGAGACTTTGGTGCAGGAGGACTGTAACAGAGAGCAGTGTTTGGAGACTGAGGTTAAGAAGGACTGTTACAGAGAGCAGAGGTTGGAGACTGGGGTGCAGAAGGAATGATACAGAAATCAGAGGTTGGAGACTGGGGTGCAGAAGGACCGTTACAGAGAGCAGATTTTGGAGACTGCACTACATGAGGACTGTTACAGAGAGAAGAGGTTGGATACTGGGGTAGAGCAGGACTGTTTCAGAGTGCAGAGTTTGGAGACTGGGGTGCAAAAAGATCGTTGCAGAGAGCAGAGTTTTCAGATTGAGGTGCAGAAGGACTGTTGAAGAGAGCAGATATTAGAGACTGGGGTGCAAAAGGACTTTTTCAAAGAGCAGAGTTTGGACACTGGGGTGTAAAAGGATTGTTGCAGAGAACAAAGGTTGGAGACTGGGGTGCAGTAGGATTTTTAGAGAGAGCAGAGGTTGGAGACTGGGGTGCAGATGGACTGTGACAGAGAGCAGAGGTTGGAGACTGGGATGCACAAGGATCGTTGCAGAGAGCAGAGTTTTCAGACTGAGGTGCAGAAGGATTATTGCAGAGAGTAGATGTTGGAGACTGGGGTGCAGATGGATCATTTCAGATAGCAAATGTTGGAGACTGGGGTGCAGTAGGATTGTTCCAGAGAGCAGAGGTTGGAGACAGGGGTTAAAAAGTACCATTGCAGAGATCAGACTTTGGGAACTGAGGTGAAGAAAGACTCTTGCAGGGACCAGAATTTGAGACAGTGGTGCAGAAGGACTGTTGCAGAGAGCAGAGGTTGGAGACGGAGATGCAGAAGGACTGTAACAGAGAGTAGAGGTTGGAGACTGAGGTACAGAAAGATTGTTATTGAGAGCAGAGGTTAAAGACTGGGGTGCAGAAGGACTGTTTCAGAGAGCAGAAGTTGGAGACTGAGGTGCAGAAGGACTGTTAAAGACAGCAGAGGTTGGAGACTGGGGTGCAGAAGGACCATTATAGAGAGCAGAGGTTTTAGATTGCAGTACAGAAAGACTGTTACAGAGAGCAGAGTTTGGAGACTGGGGTGGAGAAGGACTGTTTCAGAGAGTAGATGTTGGAGACTGGGGTGCAGAAGAACTGTTGCAGAGATCAGAAGTTGGAGACTGTGGTGCAGAAGGATTGTTGCAGAGAGCAGAGGTTGAAGACTGCGGTCTGAAGGACTCTTGCAGACACCAGAGGTTGGATAATGGGGTGCAGAAGGACCGTTGCAGAGAGCAGAGTTTGGATACTGTGGTACAGAAGGACTGTTACAGAGAGCAGAGGTTGGAGACTGAGGTACAGAAGGACTGTTAAAGAGAGCAGAGGTTGGAGACTGGGGAGCAGAAGGACTGTTACAGAGAGCAGAGTTTGGAGACTGGGGACCAGAAGAAATGTTACAGAGAGCATAGTTTGGAAACTGGGGTGCAGAAGGGACTTACAGACAGCAGAGTTTGGATACTGGGTGCAGAAGGACTGTTAAAGACAGCAGGTGTTGAAGACTAAGGTGCAGAAGTTCTGTTACAGAAAGCAGAGTTTGTGTACTGGGGTGCACAAGGATTGTTGCAAAGAGAATAGTTTTCAGACTGAGGTAAAGAAGGACTGTTGCAGAGAGCAGATGTTGAAGATTGGGTGCAGAAGGATTGTTGCAGAGAGCAGAGGTTGGAGACTGGGGTGCAGAATAATTTTGACACAGAACAGAGGTTTGAGACTGGGGTGCCGAATAACCATTGCAGGGATCAGAGTTTGGGAACTGAGGTTAAGAAGGATTGTTTCAGAGAACAGATGTTGGAGACTGTGGTGCAGAAGGACTGTTGAAGAGAGCAGAGGTTGGAGACTGGGGTTTAGAAGGACTGTTGCTGAGAGCAGAGTTTGGAGACTGGGGTGCAGAAGGACTGTTACAAGGAGCATAGTTTGGAGACAGGGTTGCAGAAGCATCTTACAGAGAGAAGAGTTTGAAGACTGAGGTGCAACAGGACTGTTACAGAGAGCAGAGTTTGGAATATGGGGTGCTGTAGGATCTTTGCATAAGGCAGAGTTTGGAGACTGGGTTGCAGAAGGATCTTACAGAGATCAGAGTTTGAAGACTGAGGTGCAGAAGGAATGTTACAGAGAGTAGAGTTTGCAGACTGAGGTGTAGAAGGACCATAGCAGAGAGCAGAGTTTGGAGACTGAGGTGCAGAAGAATTGTTACAGATAGCAAAGGCTGGAGACTGGGGTGCAGAGAGACTGTTGCAGATAGCAGAGGTTGGAGACTGGGGTGTAGAAGGACTGTTTCAGGTAGCAGGTGTTGGAGACTTGGGTGCAGAAGGACTATTGCAGAGAGATGTGTTTGGAGACTGAGGAGCAGAAGGACTGTAACAGAGAGAAGAGGATAAAGACTGGGGTGCAGAAGGACTGATAGAGAAAGCAGAGGTTGAAGACTGGGGTGCAAACGGACCGTTACAGAAAGGAAAGTTTGGAGACAGTAATACAGGAGGACTGTTACAGAGAGCAGAGTTTTGAGACTGGGGTGCAGAAGAACTGTTACAGAGAGCAGAGTTTTTAGACAAGGTTGCAGAAGGATCTTACGAAGAGCAGAGATTGTAGACCGAGGTATAGCAGGACTGGTATAGAGAGCAGAGGTTGGAGACTGAGGTGCAGAAGGACTGTTACAGAGAGTAGAGTTTGGAGACTGAGGTGAAGAAGGATCGTTGCAGAGAACAGAGTTTTAAGACTGAGGTGCTGAAGGACTGTTGCAGAGAGCACATGTTGGAGACTGGGGTGCAGACGGACTGTTGCAGAGTGCAGAGGGTGGAGACTGGGGTGCTGAAGGATCGTTGTAGAGAGCAGAGTTTAGATACTGGGGTGCAGAAGGATTCTTATAGAAAACATACTTTGGAGACTGGGGTGTAGAAGGCCTGTTACGGAGAGGAGAATTTGGATAAGGGGTGCAGAAGGAATGTTCAAGGGGGCAGAGATTGGAGACTGGGTTGCAGAAGGATCTTACAGAGAGCAGACGTTGGAGACTGAGGTGGAGAAGGACTGTTTAAGAGAATA
Source organism: Ictidomys tridecemlineatus (assembly GCF_052094955.1). Taxonomy (NCBI): domain Eukaryota; kingdom Metazoa; phylum Chordata; class Mammalia; order Rodentia; family Sciuridae; genus Ictidomys; species Ictidomys tridecemlineatus. Next base: position 39,825 of record NW_027522647.1, read on the forward strand.
GAGGTTGGAGACTGAGATGCAGTAGGATTGTTACAGAGAGCATAGTTTGGAGACTGGGGTGTAGATGGACTGTTGCAGGGACGAGAAGTTGGAGACTGGGGTGCTGAAGGACTTTTGCATAGAGCATATGTAGGAGACTGAGATTCAGAAGGACTGTTAGAGAGAGCAGTGGTTAGAAACTGGGTGCAGAAGGACTGATACAGAAAGCAGAGGTTGGAGACTGGGTTGCAGAAGGACTGTTACAGAGAGCAGAGGTTTGAGTCTGCAGTACAGAAGGACTGTTACAGATTGCAGAGTTTGGAGACTGGGGTGGAGAAGGACTGTTTCAGAGAGTACATGTTGGAGACTGTGGTGCAAAAGAACTGTTGAATTGAACAGATGTAAAAGACTCGGGTGCAGAAGGAATGTTGCATAGAGCAGAGTTTGGAGACTGAGTTGCTGAAAGACTGTTGCAGACAACAGAAGTTGGAGACTGCGGTGCAGAAGGAACGTTGAAGAGAACAGATAATGGAGACTAAGGTGCAGAAGGATTTTTACAGAGAGCAGAGGTTGGAGACTGGGCTGCAGAAGGCCTGTTACAGAGATCAGAGTTTGGAGACTGGTGTGCAGAAAGATCTTACAGAGAACAGAGTTTGGAGACTAGGGTGCACACGAACTGTTGCACAGAGCAGAGGTTGGATACTGGGTTGAAGGAGGATCGTTGCAGAGAGAAGACTTTGGAGACAGTGACGCAGAATGCCTGTTACAAAGAGAAGAGTTTGCAGACTGGGGTGCAGAAGGCCTTTAACAGCGAGCAGAGGTTGGAGACTGGGTTGCAGAAGGACTTTTACAGAGAGCAGAGGTTGGAGAATGAAGTTCAGAAGAACTGTTACAGAGAGCAGAGGCTGGAGACTGGGTTGCAGAAGGACTGTTGCAGAGAACACAGGTTGGAGACTGGCTTGCAGAAGGACAGTTGAAGAGAGCAGAGATTGGAGACTGGGGTGGAGAAAGAATGTTACAGAGAACAGAGTTTGAAAACTGGGGTGCAGAAGTATCTTACAGAGAGCAGAGATTGAAGACTGGTGTGTAGAAGGACTGTTACAGAGAGCAGAGGTGGGAGACTGAGATGCAGAAGGACTGTTACAGAAAGCAGAATTTGGCGACTGGGGTGTAGAAGAATAGTTGCTGAGAGCAGAGTTTTCAGACTGAGGTGAAGAAGGAATTTTTAAGAGAGCAGATGTTGGAAACTGGGGTGTAGAAAGAGTTTTGCAGAGAGCAGAGGTTGGAGACTGGGTTGCAAAAGAATCATTGAAGAGAGCAGACGTTGGAGACTGGTGTGCAAAACGATTGTTACAGAGAGGAGAGGTTGGAAAATGGGGTGCAGAAGGACAATTGTCGAGAGCAGAATTTGGGGAGTGAGGTGCAAAAGGATTGTTACAGAGAACAGAAGTTAGAGGACTGTTGCAGAGAGCAGAGGTTGGACACTGTGGTGCAGAAATATCATTGCACAGAGCAGAGGTTGGAGACCTTGGTGCAGAAGGACTGTTACAAATAGCAGAGTTTGAAGACTGGGTAGCAAAAGGATCTTACAGAGAGCTAGGTTAGAGAATGAGGTGCAGAAGCACTGTTACAGAGAGTAAAAGTTGTATTTTGAGGTGCAGAAGGACCGTTGAAGTGAGCACAGGTTGGAGAATGAGGTGCAGAAGGATTGATACAGAGAGAAGAGTTTAAAGACTGGGGTGCAGAAATACTGTTGCAGAGAGTAGAGGTTTTAGACTGGGGTGTAGAAGGACTGTTGCAGAGAGTAGAGGTGGAAGATTGGGGTGCAGAAGGATTGAAGCAGAGAGCAGAGGTTGGAGACTAAGGTGCAGAAGGACAGTTACACAGAGCAGAGATTGGAGACTGGGGTGCAGAAGGACTGATACAGAAAGCAGAGTTTGGAGACTCAGGTGCAGAAGGACCGTTACAGAGAGCAGAGGTTGAAGACTGCAGTACAGAAGGACTTTTACAGAGAGTAGAGTTTGGAGACTGGGGTGCAGAAGGATCCATGCAGAAAGCAGAGGAGGAGACTGGGGTGCAGAAGGACTGTTACAGAGAGGAGAGGTTGGAGAATGTGGTGCAGCAGGATCTTTCAGAGAACTGAGGTTGGGGACTAGGGTGTAGAAGGACTGTTGCGAACAGCAGACTTTGGAGACAGGGGTTCAGAAGGATCGTTGCAGAGGACAGAGGTTTCAGACTGAGGTTCAGAGAGACTGTACCAGAGAGCAGATGTTGGAGACTGGGGTGCAAAAGGACTGTTGCAGAGAGCCGACGTTGGAGACTGGGTTTAAGAAGGATCGTTGCACAGATCAGAGGTTGGAGACTGGGGAGCAGAAGGCCTCTTGCAGAGAGCAGAGGTTGGAGACTGTGGTGAAGAATGCCTGTTACAGAGAGCAGAGTTTTTCGACTGGGTTGCAGAAGGAACTTACAGAGAGCAGAGGTTGGAGACTGAGGTGAAGAAGGACTGTTACAGAGAGCAGAGTTTGGAGACTGGGGTGCATAATAACTATTGCAGAGAGCAGAGGTTGCAGACTGAGGTGCAGAATGATTGATACAGAAAACAGAGGTTAGAGAATGTGGTGCAGAAGACCCTTACAGAGAACAGAGTTTTGACACTGAGGTGCAGAAAGAATGTTGCAGAGAGCAGAAGTTGGAGACTGCAGTACAGATGGACTCTTACAGAGAGCAGAGGTTGAAGACTGGGGTGCAGAAGGATAGTTGCAGAGAGCAGAGGTTGCAGACTGAGGTGCAGAAGGACTGTTACAGAGAGCAGAGTTTGGAGACTGTGGTGCAGAAGGACTGATACACAAAGCAGAGGTTGGAGACTGGGGTGCAGAAGGACCCTTACAGAAAACAGAGGTTGAAGACTGCGGTATAGAAGAACTGTTGTTGAGAATAAGGTTGAAGACTGGGGAGCAGAGGGACCATTGCAGAGAGCAGAACATGGTGACTGGGGTGCAAAAGGAATGTTAAAGAGCACAGAGTTTGGATACTGGTGTACAGAAGTATCTTCAAGAACAGAGTTTGGAAACTGGGGTTCAGAAAAACTGTTGTAGAGAGCAGACGTTGGAGACTGGGTTGCAGAAAGATCGTTGCAGAGAGCAGATAATGGAGATTGGGGTATAGAAGGACTGTTCCAGAGAGCAGAGGTTGGAGACTGGGATACAGAAAGACTGTTGCAGAAAGCAGTTCTTGAAGACTGAGGTGCAGAATTAAAGTTACAGAGAGCAGAGTTTGAAAACTGGGGTACAGAAAGACTGAAACAGAGAGCAGAGGTTGGAGACTGAGGTGCCGAAGCAAAGTTACACAGAGCAGAAGTTTGATACTAGGGTGCAGAAGGACCATTAGAGAGAGCAGAGGTTCGAGACTGCAGTACAGAAGGACTGTTACAGAGAGCAGATGTTTCAGACTGTGGTGCAGAAAGACTCTTGCAGAGAACAGAAATTTGAGACTGGGGTGCATAAGGACCATTGCAGAGAGCAGAGGTTGAAGACTGGGGTACAGAAAAACTGATAGAGAAAGCAGATGTTAGAGACTAGGGTGCAGAAGGACCATTACAGAGAGCAGAGGTAGGAAACTCAGGTTCAGAAGGACTGTTACTCAGAGCAGAGGCTGGCGACTGGGGTGCAGAAGGACTGTTACAGAGAGCAGAGGTTGGAGACTGGGGTGCAGAAGAACTGAAAGAGAAAGCAGATGTTAGAGACCGGGGTGCAGAACGACCGTTACAGAGAGCAGAGGTAGGAGACTCCGGTTAAGAAAGACTGTTAGAGAGAGCAGAGTTTGGAGACTGGGGTGCAGAAAGACTGTTACAGAGAGCAGAGTTTAAAGACTGGGGTTCAGAAGGCCTGATAGAGAAAGCAAATATTGGAGACTAGGGTGCAGAAATATCGTTACAGAGAGCAGAGGTAGGAAACTCCGGTTCATAAGGACTGTTACAGAGAGCAGAGGTTGGAGACTGGGGTGTACAAGGACCGTTGGAGAGAGCGAGGTTGGAGACTGAGGTGCAGAAAGAATGTTGCAGAGAGCAGAGGTTAGAGACTGGGGTGGAGAAGGCTCGTTGCAGAGAGTAAAGGTTGGAGACTGGGGTGCAGAACGCCTTTTACAGAGAGCAGAGGTTGGAGACTTGAGTGCAGAAGGCCTGTTAAAGAGAGCAGAAGTTGGAGACTGGGGTGCAGAAGGACTGTTACAGAGAGCAGAGTAAGCAAACTGGGTTTCAGAAGGGTTTTACAGAAAGCAGAGTTTGGAGACTGAGGTACAGAAGGACTGTTACAGAGAGCAGAAGTTGGAGACTGGGGTGCAGAAGGATTGTTGTAGAGAGCAGAGTTTTCAGACTGAGGTACAGAAGAACTGTTACAAAGAGCAGATGTTGGAGACTGGGGTGCACAAGGACTGTTGCAGCGAGGAGAAGTTGAAGACTGGGGTGCAGAAGGATCGTTGCAGAGAGCACAGGTTGGAGACTGGGGTACAGAAGGACTGATACAGAAAGCAGAGGTAGGAGACTGTGCTGCAGAAGGCCTGTTACAGAGAGCAGAGTTTGGAGACTCGAGTGCAGAAGGACTGTTACAGAGAGCAGAGTTTGCAGACTAGGTGGCAGATAGATGTTACAGAGAGCAGATGTTGGACGCAGGGGTGCACAAGAACTGATACAGGAAGCAGAGTTTGGAAACTGGGGTGCAGAAGGACCCTTACAGAGAGCAGAGGTTGGAGACTGCAGTACAGAAGGACTGTTACAGAGAGCAGACATTGGAGACTGTGGTGGAAAAGAACTGTTTCAGAGAGCAGATGTTGGAGTCTCCGGTGCAAAATGACTGTTGAAGAGAGCAGAAGATGAAAACAGGGTTGAAGAAGGACTGTTGCACAGAGCAAAGGTTGCAAACGGAGTTGCAGAAGGACTGTTACAGCGGGCAGAGTTTGGAGACTGTGGTGGAAAATGATGGATACAGAAAGCTGTGGTTGGATACTGTGGTGAATAAGGACCCTGACAAAGAACAAAGGTTGGAGACTGCGGTACAGAAGGACTGTTACAGAGAGCAGAGGTTGGAGACTGGGGTGAAGAATAACTGTTTTAGAGAACAGAGTTTTGAGACTGGGGTGCAGAAGGATAGTTGCAGAGAGACGAGGTTGGAGACTGGGGTGCAGAAGGATTGTAAAAGAGAGCAGAGTTTGGAGACTGTGTTGCAGAAAGACTTTTACAGAGAACACAGGTTGAAGACTGGGGTGCAGTAGTTCTTTTACAGAGAGCACAGGTTGGAGACTGAGGTGAAGAAGGAACCTTACAGAGACCAGAGGTTGGAGACTGCAGTACACAAGGACTGTTTCAGAGAGCAGTGGTTGGAGACACGTCTGCAGAAGGATCTGACAGACAGCATAGGTTGGAGACTGGGGTGCAGAAGGATTTATGCTGAGAGCAGAGGTTGGAGACTGGGGTGCAGCAGAATCATTGAAGAGAGAAGAGGATGGAGACTGGGGTCAAGAGGACTGTTACAGAAAGCAGAGTTTGGAGATTGGGGTGTAGAAGAACTGTTACAGAGAGCAGGGCTTGGAGACTGGGGTGCAGAAGAACAGTTACAGAGAGCAGAGTTTAAAGACTGGGTTGCAAAAGAATCTTACAGAGAGCAGAGGTTGAAGACTGAGGTACAGAAGGATTGTTACAGAGAGCAGATTTTGGAGACTGAGGTGCAGAAGGATCTTTGCAGAGAGCAGAGTTTTCAGACTGAGGTGCAGAAGGCCTGTTAATGAAAGCAGAGGTTGGAGACTGGTGTGTAGAACGACTGTTTCAGAGAGTAGAGGTTGGATGTTGGCGTCTAGAAAAATTGTTGCTGACAGCAGAGTTTGGAGACTGGGGTGGAGAAGGACTGCTGCAGAGAGTAGAGGTTGGAGACTGAGGTGCAGAAGGACTGTTACAGTGAGCAGAAGTTGGAGACTGGGGTTCAGATGGACTGATACAAAAAGCAGACCTTGGTGACCTGGGTGCAGAAGGACTGTTGCAGAGAGCAGAGGTTTGAGACTCGGGTGGAGAAGGACTGTTGCAGAGAGAAGATGTTGGAGACTGGGGTGCAGAAGGACTATTGCAGAGAGCAGAGATTGGAGACAATGGTGCAGAAAGAGTATTGCAGAGAGCAGAGGTTGTAGACTCTGGTGTAGAAGGACTGTAACAAAGAGCACAGGATGGAGACTGGTTTGCAGAATAAGTGTTGTAGAGAACAGAGTTTGAAGACTGGGGTGCAGCGGGATCATTGCAGAAAGCAGAGGTTGGAGTCTGGTTTTTAGAAGGATCTTACAGAGAACAGAATCAGAAAACTGAGGTGCAGAAGGAGTGTTGCAGAGAGCAGAGGTTGGAGACTGCAGTACAGAAGGACTGTTACAGAGAGCAGAGGTTGGAGATTGCAGTGGAAAAGGACTGTTACAGGGAGCATATTTTGGAGACTTGGGTGAAGAAGGACTGTTGCAGAGAGCAGAGGTTTAAAACTGGGGTACAGAAGGACTGTTGCAAAGAGCAGAGGTTGCAGAGTGAGGTGCAGAAAGACTGTTAAAGAGAGCAGAGTTTGGAGACTGTGGTGCCGAAGGACTGTTGTAGAGAGCAAATGTTGGAGTCTGGGGTGCAGAAGGACTGTGGCATAGAGTAGAGGTTGGAGACTTGGGTGAAGAAGGACTATTGCAGAAAGTAGAGATTGGAGATTGGGTTGCAGGAGAACTGTTGCAGAGAGCAGAGGCTGGAGACTGGGTGGAGAAAGACTGTTGAAGAGAGTAACATTTGGAGATCGGGGTGCCACAGGACTGTTGCAGAGAGCAGAGGTCGGAGACTGGGGTTCAGAACGATCGTTGCAGAGAGAAGATTATGGAGACTGGGGTAGAGAAGGAGTGTTCTAGAGAGCTGAGTTTGAAGACTCAGGTGTTGAAAAACTGTTACAGAGAGCAGTGTTTGGAGACTGGGGTGCAGGACAGATACTGAGAGCAGAGTTTGGAGACTGGGGAGAAGAAGGATCTTACAGAGAGCAGAGTTTGAAGACTGAGGTGTAGAAGAACTGTAACAGAGAACAGAGGTTGGAGACTGGGGTGCAGAAGGACTGTTAAAGATAGCAGAGTTCAGATACTTGGGTGCAGAAGGCTTTTTACAGGGAGCAGAAGATGGAGACTGGTGTGCAGAAGGCCTGTTACAGAGAGCATAGTTTGGAGACTGGGGTGCAGAAGGACTGTTACATAAAGCAGAGTTTGGGGACTTCTTTTCAGAAGGATCATACAGAGAGCAGAAATTAAAGACTGAGGTGCAGAAGGACTGTTACAGAGAGTAGATGTTGAAGACTGAAATGGAGAATGACCATTGTAGAGAGCAGAGGTTTGAGACTGAGGTGCAGAAGGACTGTTGAGGAATACAGAGGTTGGAGACTTTGCTGTAGAAGGACTGATGCAGAGAGCAGAGTTTGGAGATTGGGGTGCCGAAGAACTGTTGCAGAGAGCAGAATTTGGAGACTGAGCTGCAGAAGGACTGTACAGAGAGCAGAGGTTGGAGACTACAGTGCAGAAGGACTGATAGAAAAAGCAGGGGTTGAAGACTGGTGTGCAGAAGGACAGTTACAGAGAGAAGAGTTTGGAAACTGCAGTGCAGAAGGACTGTTACAGAGAGCAGAGGTTGGAGAGTAGGGTGGAAAAAGACTCTTTCAGAGATCAGATGTTGGAGACTGGTGTGCAGTAGGACTGTTGCAGAGAGTAGGGGTTGGAGAATGGGGTGCAGAAAAACTGTTGCAGAGAGCAGAGGATGGAGACTGGGGTGCAAAAGGACTGATACAGAAAGCATAGGTTGGATACTGGGGTGCAGAAGGGCTGTTGCAAAGAGCAGAGGTTGGAGATTATGGTGGAGAAGGACACTTGTCGAGAGCAGATGTTGGAGACTGGGGTGCAGATAGAGTGTTTCTGAGAGCAGAGTTTGGAGACTGGTGTGCAGTACAAGTATTTCAGAGAGCAGAGGTTTCAGACTGAGGTGCAGAAGGACTGTTACAGCAGCAGAGTTTGGAGACTGTGGTGCACAAGGACTGATACAGAAAGCAGAGGTTGGAAACTGGGGTGCAGTAGGACCATTACAGAAAACAGAGGTTGGAGACTGCGGAACATAAGGACTGTTACAGAGAGCAGAGGTTGGAGACTGAGGTGCAGAAGGACTGTTACAGAGAGTAGATGTTGAAGACTCAGGTGTAGAAAGACCATTGCAGAGAGCAGAGGTTGGAGACTGAGGTGCAGAAGGACTGTTGCGGAGTGCAGAGGTTGGAGACTTGGGTGTAGAAGGACTGTTGCAGAAAGCAGAGTTTGGAGACTTGAGTGCAGCAGGACTGATAGAGTAAGCAGGGGATGGAGACTGGTGTGCAGAGGGACAGTTACAGAGAGAAGAGATTGGAAACTGCAGTACAGAAGGACTTTTAATGAGAGCAGAGTTTAGAGACTGGGGTTGAGAAAAACTGTTGCAAAGATCAGATGTTGGAGACTGGGGTGCAGAAGGATGGTTGCCGAGAGGAGGTTGGAGACTGGGATGCAGAAGGACTGTTGCAGAGAGCATAGGTTGGAGACTGGGGTGCAGTAGGACTATTGCAGAGAGCAGAGGTTGCAGACTGAGGTGAGGAAGGACTGTTACAGCAGCAGAGTTTGGAGACTGTGGTGCAGAAAAACTGATACAGAAAGCAGAGGTTGGAAACTGGGGTGTAGAAGGACCATTAAAGAAAACAGAGTTTGGAGAATGCGGAAGAGAAGGACTATTACAGAGAGCAGAGTTTGGAAACTGGGGTGCAGAAGGACTGTTACAGAAAGCAGAGTTTGGAGACTGATTTTCAGAAGGATCATACAGAGAACAGAGTTTGGAGACTGAGATGCAGAAGGACTGTTACAGAGAGGAGATGTTGAAGACTGAGGTGTAGAAAGACCATTGCAGAGAGCAGAGGTTGGAGACTGAGGTGCAGAAGGACTGTTGCGGAGTGCAGAGGTTGGAGACTTGGGTGTAAAAGGACTGTTGCAGAGAGCAAAGGTTGGAGATTGGGGTGCAGAAGGACTGTTGCAGAGAGCAAAGCTTGAAGACTTGAGTGCAGAAGGACTGATAAAGAAAGCAGGGGTTGGAGACTGATGTGCAGAAGGACAGTTACATAGAGAAGGGTTTGTAAACTGCAGTACAGAAGGAGTGTTACAAAGAGCAGAGGTGGGAGACAGGGGTGGAGAAGGACTGTTGCAGAGATCAGATGTTGGATACTGGGGTGCAGAAGGACTGTTGCAGAGAGGAGGTTGGAGACTAGGGTGCAGAAAGACTGTTGCAGAGAGTAGGGGTTGGAGATTGGGGTAGAGAAGGACTGTGGCTGAGACCAAAATTTGGAGTCTGAGGTGCAGAAGAACTGTTACAGAGAGCAGTGTTTAGAGACTTGAGTGCAGAAGTACTGATACAGAAAGCAGAGATTGGAAACTGGGGTGCAGAATAACTATTGTAGAGAGCAGATATTGGAGACTGGGGTGCAGAAAGTCTGTTTCAAAGAGTAGAGGTTGAAGACTTGGGTGCAGAAGGACTATTGTAGATAGCAGAGGTTGGAGATTGGGGTGCAGAAAACTGTTTCAGAGAGTAGAGTTTGGAGACTGGGGTGGACAAAGACTGTTGCAGAGAGTAGCATTTGGAGATTGGGGTGCCACAGGACTATTGAAGAGAGCAGAGGTTGGAGAGTGAAGTGGAGAAGGACTGTTACAGAGAACAGAGTTTGGAGACTGGGGTGCAGAAGGACTGATACAGAAAGCAGAGGTTGGAGACTGGGGTGCAGAAGGACTGATACAGAAAGGAGAGGTTGGAGACTGGGGTGCAGAAGGACTATTGAAGAGAGCAGAGGTTGCAGACTGATGTGCAGAAGGACTGTTACAGCAGCAGAATTTGGAGACTGTGGTGCAGAAGTACTGATACAGAAAGCAGAGGTTTGAAACTAGGGTGCAGAAGGACCATTAAAAAAAACAGAGGTTGAAGACTGCGAAACAGAAGGACTTTTACAGAGAGCAAAGGTTGGAGACTTGGGTGCAGTAGAAGTGTTGTAAAAAACAGAGGTTGGTGACCTGGGTGCAGAAGGACCGTTGCAGAGAGAAGACTTGGAGACTGAGGTGCAGAAGGATTGATACAGAGAGCAGAGGTTGGAGACTTGGGTGCTGTAGGAATGTTGCAGAGAGCAGAGGTTTGAGATTGGGGTGCAGCATAACTGTTGCAGAAAGCAGAGTTTGGAGTCTGACGTGCAGAAGGACTGATACAGAAAGCAGAGTTTGGAGACTGGGGTGCAGAAGGACCATTACAGAGAGCAGAGGTTTGAGACTACAGTACAGAAGGACTGTTACAGAGAGCAGAGTTTGGAGACTGGGGTGTAGAAGAACTGTTGCAGAGAGCAGAGTTTGGAGACTGGGGTGTAGAAGAACTGTTGCAGAGAGCAGAGTTTGGAGACTGGGGTAGAGTAGGACTGTTACAGAGAGAAGATGTTTGAGACTGAGATGCAGAAGGACTGTTACAAAGAGCAGAGGTTGGAGACTGGGGTGCAGAAGGACTGATACAGAAAGCAGAGATTGGAGACTTGGGTTCAGAATGAACCTTAATGAGAGCAGAAGTTTTAGACTGCAGTATATAAGGACTGTTACAGAGAGCAGAGTTTGGAGACTAGGGTACAGAAGTACTTTTGCAGAGAGCAGAGTTTGGAGACTGAGGTGCAGAAAAATTTTAAAAGAGAGCAGAGTTTGGAGACTGTGGTGCTGAAGGACTGATACAGAAAGCAGAGTTTGGAGACTGGGGTGCAGAAGGATCTTACAGAGAGCAGAAGTTAGAGACTGCGGTACAGAAGGACTGTTACAGAGATCAGATGTTGGAGACTGGGGTGGAGAAGGACTTCTTAAGAGAGTAGATGTTAGAGACTGGGGTGCAGAAGAACTGTTGCAGAGAGCCGAAGTAGGAGACTGGGGTGTAGGATGATTTTTGCAGGGAGTAGATGTTGGATATGACGTGCTGAAGGACTCTTGCAGAAAACAGAGTTTGGAGAATGAGGTGCAGAAGGAGCATTGCAGAGAGCAGATGTTGGAGACTGAGGTGCAGAAGGATTGTTACAGAGAGCAGAGGTTGGAGACTGAGGTGAAGAAGGACTGTGACAAAGGTCAGAGTTTGGAGACTCGGTTGCAGAAGGATCTTTCAGAGACCAGAGGTTGGAGACTGGGGTGCAGACGAACTGTTGCACAGAGTAGAAATTTGAGACTGGAGTAGAGAAGGACTGTTACATAGAGAAGATATTTGAGACTGAGATGCAGTAGGACTGTTACAAAGAGCAGAGGTGGAGACTCGAGTGCAGAAAAACTGATACAGGAAGCAGAGTTTGGATACTTGGGTCCAGACTGAACCTTAAGGAGAGCAGAGGTTGGTGACTGCAGTATAGAAGGACTGTTACAGAGAGCAGAGGTTCGAAACTAGGGTACATAAGGTCTGTTGCAGAGAGCACAGGTTGGAGACTACGGTACAGAAGAACTGTTGCAGAGAGCAGAGTTTTGAGACTGAGGTGCAGAAGGATTGTAACAGAGAGCAGAGTTTGGAGACTATGGTGCTAAAAGACTGATACAGAAATCAGAGGTTGGAGACTGGGGTGCTGAAGGACCGTTGCAAAGAGCAGAGGTTGGAGACTTGGGTGGGGAAGAAATGTTACAGAGAGCAGAGTTTGGAAACTTGAGTGCAGAAGGATCTTACAGAGAGCAGAACTTAGAGACTGCGGTACAGAATTACTGTTACAGAGATCAGAAGTTGGAGACTGGGGTGAAGAAGGAATTCTTCAGAGAGTAGTAGTTGGAGACTGGGGTGCAGAAGGATTGTTGCAGTGAGTAAAGGTTGGATATGGCGTGCTGAAGGACTCTTGCAGACAACAGAGATTGGAGAATGGGGTGCAGAAGGACCGTTGTAGAGAGCAGATTTTGGAGACTGAGGTGCAGAAGGATTGTTACAGAGAGCAGAGGTTGGAGACTGAGGTTAAAAAGGATTGTGACAAAAATCAGAATTTGGAGACTGGGGTTCAGAAGGATTTTTCAGATAGCAGAGGTTGGAGACTGGGGTGCAGATGAACTGTTGCACAGAGTAGAGGTTGGAGACTGCGGTGCAGAAGGACTGTTACAGAGAGCAGAGTTTAGAGACTGGGTTGCAGAAAGATCTTACATAGAGCAGAGGTTGGAGACTGAGGTGAAGAAATAATGATACCCAAAGCAGAGTTTGGAGACTGGGGTGCAGAAGGACTGTTGCCGAGAACATAGGTTGGAGACTGGTGTGCAGAAGGAAAGTTGCAGAGAACAGAAGTTGAAGACTGGGGTAGAGATGGAATGCTACAGGGAGCAGAGTTTGGAAACTGGGGTGCAGAAAAATTTACAGCGAGCAGAGGTTGGAGACTGGAGTGCCGAAGGACTTTTGCTGAGAGCAGATGTTGGAGACTGGGTTCCAAAAGTATCATCGCAAAGAGCAGAGGTTTAAGACAGGGGTGCAGTAGGACCATTGCAGAGGTAAGAGTTTGGGAACTGAGATGCAGAAGGATTGTTGGAGATTACAGAGCTTGGGAACTGGGGTGCAAAAAAATCATTGTAGAGAGCAGAGGTTTGAGACTGGGGTTCAGAAAGACTGTTACAGAGAACAGAGTTTGGAGACTGCGGTGCAGAAGTCCTGTTACAGAGAGCAGAGTTTGGTGAAGGGATGCAGAATGACTGTTACAGAGGGCAGAGTTCGGAGACTGGGTTGCAGAAGGATCTTACAGAGAGTAGATGTCGGAGACTGAGGTGCAGGAGGACTGTTACAATGAGTAGAGTTTGGAGACTGAGGTGCAAAAGGATTGTTGTAGAGAGCAAAGATTGGTGAAGGGATGCATAACGACTGTTACAGAGGGCAGAGTTCGGAGACTGGGTTGCAGAAGGATGTTACAGAGAGTAGATGTTGGAGACTGAGGTGCAGAAGGACTGTTACAGTGAGTAGAGGTTGGAGACTGAGGTGCAGAAGGATTGTTGCAGATAGCAGAGGTTGGAGACTTGGGTGCAGAAGGACTGTTGCAGATAGCAGAGGTTGGAGACTGGGGTGCGGAAGGACTGTTGCAGGGAGCAGGTGTTGGAGACTTGGGTGCAGTTTGACTGTTGCAGAGAGCAGAATTTGGAGACTGGGGTGCAGCAGGACTGATACAGAAAGCAGAGGTTGGAGACTCGGGTATAGAAGGAACGTTACGGTGAGCAGAGTTTAGAGACTGCAATATAGGCGGACTGTTATAGAGAGCAGAGGTTAGAGAATGGTTTATAGAAGAACTGTTTTAGAGTGCGGATGTTGGAGACTGGGATTCAGAAGAACTGTATCAGAGAGCAGAGTTTGGAGACTGGGGTGCAGAAAAACTGTCACAGAGAGCAGAGGTTGGAGACTGAGGTGCAGAAAGAATGTTACAGAGAGCAAAGTTTGGAGACTGGGGTGCAGAATTACTGATACAGAAAGCAGAGGTTAGAGACTGGGTTGCAGCAGGACCGTTGAAGTAAGCAGAGGTTGGAGACTGGGTGGAGAAGGAATGTTAGAGAGAGCAGAGTTTGGAAACTGGGGTGCAGAAGGACCTCATAGAGAACAGAGGTTGGAGACTGGGGTGCATAAAAAGTGTTAAGGAGAGAAGACGTTGGAAACTGGGGTGCAGAAAGACTGTTGCAGAGAGCAGCTGTTGGAGAATGGGGTGCATAAGGATCGTTGCAGAGAGCAGAGGTTGGAACTGGGGTGCAGAAAGACGGTTGCAGAGAGCAGAGGTTGGAGACTGAGGTACAGAAAAACAGTTAAAGAGCGCAGAGGTTAAAGACTGGGGTGCAGAAAGATCCTTTAAAACAGCAAAAGTTTGAAACTGAGTTGCAAAAGAATCATTGCAGAGAGCAAAGGTGGAGACTGTGGTGCAGAAGGATCGTTACAGAGAGAAGAGGTGGGAGACTGCGGTGCAGAAGGACTGTTACAGAGAGCACAGGTCGGAGACTGTGGTGCAGAAGGAATGTTGCAGAAAGCAGAGGTTGGAGACTGGATGAAGAAGGACTGTTGCAGAGAGCAGAGGTTGGAGACCGAGATGCAGAAGGACTGTTACATAGAGCAGACGTTGGAGACTGGGGTGAAGAATTATGATACAGAAAGCAGAGCTGGCAGACTGGGGTGCAGAAAGACCATTACAGAGAACAGAGTTTACAGACTGGGGTGCAGGACGACTGTAAAGTAGAGCAGTGGTGGAGACTGGGTTGCAGAAAGATCATGCAGAGAGTAGAGGTTTCAGATTGGGGCGCAGAAGGACTGTAACAGAGAGCAGTGGTTGGAGACTGAGGTGCAGAATGACTTTTACAGAGAGCATAGTTTGGTGACTGAGGTGCAGAAGGACTGTTACTGAAAGCAGGGGTTTTACATTGGGGTGCAGAAGGACCGTCACAAAGAGCAGAGTTTGGATACTGCAGTATAGAAAGACTTTAACAGAGAGCAGTGGTTTGAGAATATGGTCCAGAAGGACTGTTATAGAGAGAAGAGGTTGGAGACTGGGGTGCAGAAAGACTGTTACACCAAGCAGAGGTTTAAGACTGCGGTGTACAAGGACTGTTGCAGAGAGCAGAGGTTGGAGACTGGGTGAAGAAGGACTGTGGCAGAGAGGAGAATTTGGAGACTGGGGTGCAGAAGATTCTTATAGAGAGCAGAAGTTAGAGAGCAGAAGGGGTTGGAGACTGGGTGGGAGAAGTAATGTTTCAGAGAGTAGATATTGGAGACTGGGGTGCAGAAGAACTGTTGCAGAGATCAGAAGATGGAGACTGGGGTGCAGAAGAATTGTTGCAGGGAGCAGAAATTAGAGACTGAGTTGCTGCAGGACACTTGAAGACAATAGAGGTTGGAGAATGGAGTGCAGAAGGACCATTAGAGAGAGCAGATGTTGGAGACTGAGGTGCAGAAGAATTTTTACAGAGAGCAGAGGTTGGAGACTTGGGTGAAGAAGGACTGTTACAGAGATCAGAGTTTGGGGACTGGGGTGCAGAAGGATCTTTCAGAGAGCAGAGGTTGGAGACTGGGGTGCAGACGAACTGTTGCACAGACCAGAGGTTCGATATTTTGGTGCAGAAGGACTGTTCCAGAGAGCAAAGTTTGGAGACTGGGTTGCAGAAGGATCTCACATAGAGCAGAAATTGGAGACGGAGGTGTAGATGAAATGATACCCAGAGCAGAGTTTGGAGACTGGGGTTGCAGATGAACCGTTGCTGAGACAGAGGTTGGAGACTGGCGTGCAGAAGGACCCTTGCAGAGAACAGAGGATGGCGACTGGGTGGAGAAGGAATGCTATAGAGAGCAGAGTTTGGAGAATGGGGTGCAGAAGGACTGTTACAGAGAGCAAAGGTTGGAGACTGAGTTGCAAAAAAACTGTTACAGAAAGGCAAGTTTGGAGACTGTGGTTAACAAAGATCTTTGCAGAGAGCAGAGTTTTCAGACTAAGGTGCAGAAGGACTGTTGCAGAGAGCAGATGTTGGAGACTGGGGTGCAGAAAGACTTTTGCAGAGAGCAGATTTTGGAGAATGGCGTGCAAAAGGATCGTTGCAGAGAGCAGAGGTTAGAGACTGGGGTACAGTAGGACCATTGCAGATGTCAGAGTTTGGGAACTGAGGTTCAGAAGGATTGTTAAAGAGAACAGAAGTTAGATCCTGGGGTGCAGAAGGACTGTTACAGAGAACAGAGTTTGGAGACTGCGGTTCAGAAGGCCTGTTACAGAGAGCAGAGTTTGGTGAAGGGATGCAGAACGACTGTTACAGAGGGCAGAGTTTGGACACTGGGTTGCAGAAGGGATCTTACAGAGAGCAGAGGTTGGAGACTGAGGTTCAGAAGGACCGTTACAGAGAGTAGAGGTTGGATACTGAGGTGCAGAAGGACCATTTAAAAAAGCATAGGTGGAGTCAGAGGTGCAGAAGGACTTTTAGAGAGAGCAGAGATTGGATACTGGGGTGCAGAAAAACAGTAGCAGATAGCAGTTTTTGGAGACTGGGGTGAAGAAGGACTGTTGCAGGGAGCAGGCATTAGAGACTTGGGTGCAGTAGGACTGTTGCAGAAAGCAGAATTTGGAGACTGAGGTGCAGAAGGACTGTTACAGAGAGCAGAGGTTGGAGACTGGGGTGCAGAAGGACTGATACAGAAAGCAGAGGTTAAAGACTGGGGTGCAGAAGGACCGTTACAGAGAGCAGAGTTTAGAGACTGCAATATAGGAGGACTGTTACAGAGAGCAGAGGTTGGAGAATGGTTTATAAAAGAACTTTTTCAGAGTGCAGATGTTGGAGACTGGAATTCAGAAGAACTGTTGCAGAGAGCAGAGTTTAAAACCTGGGGTGCAGAAGAACTGTCGCAGAGAGTGAGTTTGGAGACTGAGGTGCATAAAGAATATTACAGAGAGCAAAGTTTGGAGACTGGGGTGCAGAATTACTGATACAGAAAGCAGAGGTTGGAGACTGGGTGCAGAAAAACCATAAAAGTGAACAGAGGTTGGAGACTGTTATTCAGGAGGACTGTTGCAGAGAACAGAGTTTAGAGAATGGTGTGCAGAAGGACTGTTACAGAGAGCAGAGGTTAGAGAATGGGGTGCAAAAGTAGGGTTGCTGAGTTCAGAGGTTGGAGACAGAGGTGCAGAACGACTGTTACAGAGAGCAGAGGCTGGAAACCGTGGAGCTGAAGGACTGATACCGATAGCAGAGGTCTGAGACTGTGGTGCAGAAGGACTGTTACAGAGAGTAGAGTTTGGAGACTGTGGTCAACATGGATCGTTGCAGAGAGCAGAGTTTTCAGACTGAGGTGCAGAAGGACTGTTGCAGAAAGCAGATGTTTGAGACTGGGTTGCAAAAGGATCGTTGCAGAGAGCAGAGGTTAGAGACTTGGGTGCAGCAGAACCATTTCAGATGTCAGTGTTTGGGAACTGAGGTGGAGAAGGATTGTTAGAGAGAACAGAAGTTGGATCCTGGGGTGCAGAAGGACTGTTACTGAGAACAGAGTTTGGAGACTGCGATGCAGAAGGCCTGTTACAGAGAGCAGAGTTTGGTGAAGGGATGCAGAACGACTGTTACAGAGGGCAGAGTTTGGACACTGGGTTGCAGAAGGATCTTACAGAGAGCAGAGGTTGGAGACTGAGGTGCAGAAAGACCGTTACAGAGAGTAGAGGTTAAATACTGAGGTGCAGAAGGACCATTTAAAAAAGCAGAGGTGGAGTCAGAGGTGCAGAAGGACTTTTACAGAGAGCAGAGATTGGAGATTGGGGTGCAGAAGGACTGTAGCAGATAGCAGGTTTTGGAGACTGGGGAGAAGAAGGACTGTTGCTGGGAGCAGGCGTTAGAGACTTGGGTCCAGTAGGACTGTTGCAGAGAGCAGAATTTGCAGACTGAGGTGCAAAAGGACTGTTACAGAGAGCAGAGGTTGGAGAATGGTTTATAAAAGAACTTTTTCAGAGTGCAGATGTTGGAGACTGGAATTCAGAAGAACTGTTGCAGAGAGCAGAGTTTAAAACCTGGGGTGCAGAAGAACTGTTGCAGAGAGTGAGTTTGGAGATTGAGGTGCATAAAGAATGTTACAGAGAGCAAAGTTTGGAGACTGGGGTGCAGAATTACTGATACGGAAAGAGAGGTTGGAGACTGGGGTGCAGAAGGACCATAACAGTGAACAGAGGTTGGAGACTGTGGTTCAGGAGGACTGTTGCAGAGAACAGAGGTTAGAGAATGGGGTGCAAAAGTAGGGTTGCTGAGTTCAGAGGTTGGAGAAAGAGGTGCAGAAAGACTGTTACAGAGAGCAGAGGTTGGAATCCATGGTGCAGTAGGACTGATACAGATAGCAGAGGTTTGAGACTGTGGTGCAGAAGGACTGTTACAGAGAGTAGAGGTTGGAGACTCGGGTGCAAAAGGATTATTTCAGAGAGCAGAGTTTTCAGACTGAGGTACAGAAGAACTTTGCAGAAAGCAGATGTTGGAGACTGGGGTGCAGAAGCACTGTTACACAGAGCAGAGGTTGAAGACTGGGTTGTAGAAGACTGTTGCAGAGAGCAGAAGTTGGAGACTTGGGTGCAGAAATACTGTTGCAAAGAGCAGAATTTGGAGACTGAGGTGCAGAAGGACTGTTACAGATAGCAGAGTTTGAAGACTGGGGTGCAGAAGGACCTTTGCAGAGAGCAGAGTTTGGAGACTAGGGTACAGATGGACTGTTGCAGAGAGCAGATGTTGTAGACTGTGGTTCAGAAGAACTGTAGAAGAGAGCAGAGGTTAGAGAATGAGGTGCAGAAGTAAGGTTGCAGAGAGCAGGTGTTGGAGAAAGAGGTGCAGAAGGACTATTACAGAGAGCAGAGGTTGTAAACAGCGGTGCAGAAGGATGGATACAGAAAGCAGAGGTTTGAGATTGTGGTGCAGAAGGACCGTTACAGAGAGCAGATGTTGAAGACTGCAGTATAGAAGGACTGTTACAGAGAGCAGAGGTTGGAAAATGGGGAGCAGAAGAACTGTTGCAGAGAACAGAGTTTTGAAGACTGGGGTGCAGAAGGACCAGTGCAGAATCCAGAGGTTGAAGACTGTGGTGGAAAAGGAATGTTACAGAGAGCAGAGTTTGAACACTGGAATGCAGAAGAATCTTACAGAAAGCAGAGATTGTAGACCGAGGTGCAGCAAGACTGTTACAGAGAGCATATGTTGGAGACTGGGGTGCAGAAGGATCGTTGCATACAGCAGAGTTTCCAGACTGAGGCGCAGAAGGACTGTTGCTGAGAGCAGATGTTGGAGACTTGGGTGAAGAAGGACTGTTGCAGAGAGCAGATTCTGGAGACTGGGATGCAGAAGGATCATTGCAGAGAGCAGAGGTTGGACACTAGGGTGCAGAAGGACTGTTACACAGAGTAGAGGTTGGAGACTGGGGTGAAGAAGGACTGTTGCAGGGAGCACGTGATGGAGACTTGGGTGCAGAAGAACTGTTGCAGAGAGCAGAATTTGGAGACTGAGGTTCAGAAGGACTGTTGCCGATAGCAGTGTTTGGAGACTGGGGTGCAGAAGGACCGTTATAGAGAGCAGAGTTTTAGAGACTGCAATACAGGAGGACTGTTACAGAGAGAAGTGGTTGGAGATTTGGGTGAAGAAGAAATGTTTCAGAGTGCAGATGTTGGAGAGTGGGGTGCAGAAGAACTGTTGCACAGAGCAGAGTTTGGAAACTGGGGTGCAGAAGAACTGTTGCAGAGAGCAGAGTTTGGAGACAGGGGTACAGAATTACTCATACAGAAAGCAGAGGTTGGAGACTGGTGTGCAGAAGCACCATTACAGAGAACATAGTTTGGAGACTGAGGTTCAGAAGGACTGTTGCAGAGAGCAGAGATTAGAGAATGGGGTGCAGAAAGACTGTTAAAGAGAGCAGAGTTTGGAGACTAGGGTACAGTAGGACCGGTGCAGAATCCAGAGGTTGGAGACTGTGGTGAAAAGGAATGTTACAGAGAGCAGAGTTTGAAAACTGGGATGCAGAAGGATCTTACAGAGAGCAGAGTTTGGAGACAGGGGTGCAGAATGACTGTTGAGGAGAGGAGATGTTGGAGACTGGGGGCTGAAGACCTGTTACAGAGAGCAGAGTTTGGAGACTAAGGTAAAGAAGGCCTGTTAATGACAGCAGAGTTTGAAGACTGGGTGCAGAAGGATTGTTCTAGAGAGCAGAGTTAGGATACTGGGTGGCTGAAGAATCTTACAGAGAGCAGAGTTTGGAGACTGAGGTGAAGGAGGACTGTTAAAGAGAGCAGAGGTTGGAGACTGAGGTGTAGAAGGACTGTTACAGGGAGCAATTTTGGAGACTGTGTTGCAGAACGATCATTCATAGAGGAGAGTTTGGAGACTGAGGTGCAGAAGGACTGTTACAGAAAGCAAAGGTTGGAGTCTGGGGTGCAAAGAATTGTTTCAGACTGAGGTGAAGAAGGACTGTTGCAGAGAGCAGATTTTGGAGACTGGGGTGAAGAAAGATTGTTACAAAGAGCAGAATTTGGAGACTGTGGTGCAGAACAACTGCTACAGAGAGCAGAGGATGGAGACTGGGGTGTAGAAGGCCTGATACAGAGAGCAGAGTTCTGAGACTGGGGTGCAGAAGAACTTTTACAAGGAGTAGAGTTTTGAGACTGGGTTTAAAAAGATCTTACAGGGAGCAGAGGTTTGAGACTCCGGTTCAGAAAGACTCTTACAGAGAGCAGAGGTTGGAGACTGGGGTGTACAAGGACCGTTGCAGAGAGCGAGGTTGGAGACTGAGGTGCAGAAGGAATGTTGCAGAGAGCAGAGGTTAGAGACTGCGGTGCAGAAGGCTCGTTGCAGAGAGTAGAGGTTGGAGACTGGGGTGCAGAAAGTCTCTTACATAGAGCATAGGTTGGAGACTTGAGTCTAGAAGGCCTGTTACAGAGAGCAGAAGTTGGAGACTGGGGTGCAGAAGGACTGATACAGAGAGCAGAGTTTGCAGACTAAGTTTCAGAAGGGTTTTACAGAAAGCAGAGGTTGGAGACTGAGGTACAGACGGACTATTACAGAGAGCAGAAGTTGGAGACTGGGGTGCAGAAGGATTGTTGTAGAGAGCAGAGTTTTCAGACTGAGGTACAGAAGAACTGTTGCAAAGAACAGATGTTGGAGACTGGGGTGCACAAGGACTGTTGCAGCGAGGAGAAGTTGAAGACTGGGGTGCAGAAGGATCATTGCAGAGAGCACAGGTTGGAGACTGGGGTGCAGAAGGACTGTTACAGAGAAAAGAGTATGGAGACTAGGATGCAGAAGGATGTTACAGAGAGCAGATGTTGGAGACTGGGGTGAAAAAGAACTGATACAGAAAGCAGAGTTTGGAAACTGGGGTGCAGAAGGACCCTTACAGAGAGCAGAGTTTGGAGACTGCAGTACAGAAGGACTGTTAAAGAGAGCAGAGGTTGGAGACTGGGGTGGAGAAGAACTGTTTCAGAGAGCAGATGTTGGAGTCTGTGGTGCAAAATGACTGTTGAAAAGAGAGGAGGATGGAAACTGGTGTGTAGAAGAACTGTTGCACAGAGCAGAGTTTGCAGACTGAGTTGCAGAAAGACTGTTACAGCATGCAGAGTTTTGAGACTGTGGTGGAAAAGGACGGAGACAGAAAGCTGAGGTTGGATACTGTGGTGAATAAGAACCCTGACAAAGAACAAAGGTTGGTGACTGTGGTACAGAAGGACTGTTACACAGAGCAAAGGTTGGAGACTGGGGTGAAGATTAACTGTTTTATAGAACAGAGTTTTGAGACTGCGGTGCAGAAGGATAGTTGCAGAGAGACGAGGTTGGAGACTGGGGTGCAGAAGGATCGTAAAAGAGAGCAGAGTTTGGAGACTGTGGTGCAGAAGGACTTTTACAGAGAGCCCAGGTTGAAGACTGGGGTGCAGTAGTTCTTTTACAGAGAGCACAGGTTGGAGACTGAGGTGAAGAAGGACCCTTACAAAGACCAGAGGTTGGAGACTGCAGTACAGAAGGACTGTTTCAGAGAGCATTGGTTGGAGACAGGTGTGCAGAAGGATCTGACAGACAGCATAGGTTGGAGACTGGGGTTCAAAAAGATTGTTGCTGAGAGCAGAAGTTGGAGACTGGGGTGCAGAAGGATCGTTGAAGAGAGAAGAGGATGGAGACTGGGGTCAAAAGGACTGTTACAGAAAGCCGATATTGGAGATTGGGATGTAGAAGTCCTGTTACAGAGAGCAGGGCTTGGAGACTGGGGTGCAGAAGAACAGTTACAGAGAGCAGAGTTTAAAGACTGGGTTGCAAAAGGATCTTAAAGAGAGCAGAGGTTGAAGACTGAGGTACAGAAGGACTGTTACAGAGAGCAGAGGTTGGAGACTGAGGTGCAGAAGGCCTGTTAAATAAAGCAGAGTTTGGAGACTGGTGTGTAGAATGACTTTTGCAGAGAGTAGAGGTTGAAGATTGGCGTCCCGAAGGATTGTTGCGGACAGCAGAGGTTGGATACTGGGGTGGAGAAGGACTGCTGCAGAGAGTAGAGGTTGGAGACTAAGGTGCAGAAGGACTGTTACAGAGAGCAGAGATTGGAGACTGGGGAAGAGAAGGACTGATACAAAAAGCAGACCTTTGTGACCTGGGTGCAGAAGGACTGTTGCAGAGAGCAGAGGTTTGAGACTGGGGTGAAGAAGGACTGTTGCAGAGAGAAGATGTTGGAGACTGGGGTGCAGAACGACTGTTGCAGAGAGAAGAAATTGGATAATGGGGTGCAGAAGAAGTATTGCAGAGAGCAGAGGTTGTAGACTGTGGTGCAGAAGGACTGTAACAAAGAGCACATGATGGAGACTGGGGTGCAGAATAAGTGTTGTAGAGAACAGAGATTGAAGACTGGGGTGCAGAGGGATTATTACAGAAAGCAGAGGTTGGAGATTGGGTTTCAGAATGATCTTACAGAGAGCAGAATTAGGACACTGAGGTGCAGAAGGAGTGTTTGCAGAGAACAGAGGTTTGAGATTGGAGCACAGAAGTACTGTTGCAGAGGGCAGAGTTTGGAGTCTGAGGTGCAGAAAGACTGTTACAGAGAACAGAGGTTAGAGACCGGGGTGCAGAAGGACTGATACAGAAAGCAGAGTTTGGAGTCTGGGGTGCAGAAACACCGTTAAAGAGAGCAGAGTGTGGAGACTGCAGTACAGAAGGACTGTTACAGAGAGAAGAGGTTGGACATTGCAGTGGAAAAAGACTGTTACAGAGAGTATATTTTGGAGACTTGGGTGAAGAAGGACTGTTGCAGAGAGCAGAGGTTTAAAACTGGGGTACAGAAGGACTGTTGCAAAGAGCAGAGGTTGCAGAGTGAGGTGCAGAAGGACTTTCAAAGAGAGCAGAGTTTGGAGACTGTGGTGCCATAGGGCTGTTGTAGAGAGCAGATGTTGGAGACTGGGGTGCAAAAGGACTGTTGCATAGTGTAGAGTTTGGAGACTTGGGTGCAGAAGGACTATTGCAGAAAGTAGACGTTGGAGATTGGGTTGCAGGGAAAACTGTTGCAGAGAGCAGAGGTTGGAGACTGGGTGGAGAAAGACTGTTGCAGAGAGTAATATTTGAAGATTTGGGGTGCCACAGGACTGTTGCAGAAAGCAGAGGTCAGAGACTGGAGTTCAGAAGGATCGTTGCAGAGAGAAGATTATGGAGACTGGGGTATAGAAGTTGTGTTCTAGAGAGCAGAGGTTGGAGACTGGGGTGCAGGACAAATACTGAGAGCAGAGTTTGGAGACTGGGGTGCAGAAGGATCTTACAGAAGGCAGAGTTTGGAGACTGAGGTGCAGAAGGACTGTTACAGAGAACAGAGGTTTGGAGACTGGGGTGCAGAAGGACTGTTAAAGAAAGCAGAGTACGGAGACTTGTGTGCAGAAGGCCTGATACAGAGAGCAGAAGATGGAGACTGGTGTGCAGAAGGCCTGTTACAGAGAGCATAGTTTTGGAGACTGGGGTGCAGAAGGACTGTACAGAAAGCAGAGTTTGGAGACTTCTTTTCAGAAGGATCATACAGAGAGCAGAAATTGGAGACTGAGGTGCAGAAAAGTCTGTTACAGAGAGTAGATGTTGAAGACTGAAATGTAGAAAGACCATTGTAGAGAGCAGAGGTTGGAGACTGACGTGCAATAGGACTGTTGAGGAGTGCAGAGGTTGGAGACTTTGCTGTAGAAGGACTGATGCAGAGAGCAGAGTTTGGAGATTGGGGTGCTGAAGGACTGTTGCAGAGAGCAGAATTTGGAGACTGAGTTGCAGATGGACTGTACAGAGAGCAGAGGTTGGAGACTTGAGTGCAGAAGGACTAATAACAAAAGCAGGGGTTGAAGACTGGTGTGCAGAAAGACAGTTACAGAGAAAAGAGTTTGGAAACTGCAGTACAGAAAGACTGTTACAGAGAACAGAGGTTGGAGACTAGGGTGGAAAAGGACTGTTTTAGAGATCAGATGTTGGAGACTGGGGTGCAGAGGCACTGTTTCAGAGATGAGGTTGGAGACTGGGGTGCAGTAGGACTGTTGCAGAGAGTAGGGGTTGGAGACTGGGGTGCTGATAAACTGTTGCAGATAGCAGACGTTGGAGATTGGGATTTAGATGGACTGTTGCTGAGAGCAGAATTTGGGGACTGAGGTGCAGAAAGAATGTTACAGAAAGCAGTGGTTAGAGACTTGAGTGCAGAAGTACTAATACAAAAAGCAGAAATTGGAGACTGGGGTGCAGAAAGACTGTTGTAGAGAGCAGATGTTGGAGACTGGGGTGCAGTAGGACTGTTGAATAGAGTAGAGGTTGGAGACTTGGGTGCAGAAGGACTATTGCAGAGAGTAGAGGTTGGAGATTGGGTTGCAGGAGAACTGTTGCAGAGAGCAGAGGTTGGAGACTGGGTGGAGTAAGACTGTTGCAGGGAGTAGCATTTGGAGATTGGGGATCCACAGGACTGTTGCAGAGAGCAGAGGTTGGAGACTGAAGTGGAGAAGGACTGTTATAGAGAGCAGAGGTTGGAGACTGGGGTCAGAAGGACTGATAAAGAAAGCAGAGGTTGGAGACTGGGGTGCAGAAGGACTGTTGCAAAGAGCAGAGGTTGGAGACTATGGTGGAGAAGGACACTTGTCGAGAGCAGATGTTGGAGACTGGGGTGCAGATGGAGTGTTGCAGAGAGCAGATTTTGGAGACTGGGGTGCACTACAACTATTGCAGAGAGCAGAGGTTTCAGACTGAGGTGCAGAAGGACTGTTACAGTAGCAGAGTTTGGAGACTTTGGTGCAGAAGGACTGATACAGAAAGCAGAGGTTGGAAACTGGGGTGCAGAAGGACCATTACAGAAAACAGAGGTTGGAGATTGCGGAACATAAGGACTGTTACAGAGAGCAGAGGTTTGAGACTTTAGGTGTAGAAGGACTGTTGCGGAGTGCAGAGGTTGAAGACTTTGGTGTAGAAGGACTGTTGCAGGGAGCGTAGGTTGGAGATTGGGCGGCAGAAAGACTGTTGCAGACAGCAGAATTTGGAGACTGAGGTGCAGAAGGACTGTACAAAGAGCAGAGGTTGGGGACTTGAGTGCAGAAGGACTGATAGAGTAAGCAGGTGATGGAGACTGGTGTGCAGAGGGACAGTTACAGAGAGAAGAGTTTGGAAACTTCAGTACAGAAGGACTTTAAAGGAGAGCAGAGGTTGGAGACTGGGGTTGAGAAAAACTGTTGCAGAGATCAGATGTTGGAGACTGAGGTGCAGAAGGACTGTTGCAGAGAGGAGGTTGGAGACTGTGGTGCAGAAGGACTGTTGTAGAGAGCATAGGTTGGAGACTAGGTTGCAGAGGGATCGTTGCAGAGAGCAGAGGTTGGAGACTGGGGTGCAGAAGGCCTTTTACGGAGAGCAGAGTTTGGAGACTGAGGTGCATTAGGACTGTTACAGAGAGCAGAGATTGAAGACTGGGGTGCAGAAGCATCATACAGAGAGCAGAGTTTGGAGACTGAGGTGCAGAAGGACTGTCGCAGAGAGCAGAGATTGGAGACTGGGGTCCAGAAGGACTGATACAGAGAGCAGATTTGGGAGACTGGGGTGCAGAAGCATCTTACAGCGAGCGAAGTATGGAGACTGAGGTGCAGAAAGAGTGTTGCAGAGAGCAGAGTTTGGAGACTGGGGTGTAGAAGAACTGTTATGAAGAGCAGAGTTTGGAGACTGGGGAGAAGAAGGACTGTTGCAGAATACAGAGGTTTGATACTGGGGTGCAGCAGGACCGTTGCAGAAAGCAGAGGTTGGAGACTGGCATGGAGAAAAAATATTACAGAGAGCAGATTTTGGAAACTGGGGTGCAGAAGGATGTTTCAGAAAGCAGAGGTTGGAGACTGAGGTGCAGAAGGATCGTTGCAGAGAGCAGAGTTTGGACACTGGGGTGCAGAAGGACTGTTGCTAAGAGCAGATGTTTGATACTGGGGTGCAGAAGGATTGTTTAGAGAGCAGATGTTGGAGACTGGGGTGCAGAAGGACTCTTGCAGAGAGCAGAGGCTGAAGACTGAGGTGGAGAATGACTGTTACAGAGAAAGCGGTTGGAGACTGGTGTACAGAAGGATTGTTGCAGAGAGCAGAGGTTTAAGACTGAGGTACAGAAAGATCGTTGCAGAGAGTAGAGGTGGCGACTTGGCTGCAGAAGGACTGTTACACAGAGCACACGTCGATGACTGGGGTGCAGAAGGAATGTTGCAGACAGCAGCGGTTGGAGACTGGGGTGCATAAGGACTGTTGTAGAGAGAAGAGTTGGATATGAGGTGCCGAAAGACTGTTACAGGGAGCAGAGTATGTAGACTGAAGAGAAGAAGGACTGATACAGAAAGCAGAGGTTGGAGACTGGTTTGCAGAAGGACTGTTACAAAGAGCAGTGTTTGGAGATTCCAGTACAGAAGGACTGTAACAGAGAGAAAAAGTTGGCAACTGGGGTGCAGAAGGAGTGTTGCAAAGAACAGAGGTTGGAGACTGAGGTGCAGAAGGACTGTTACAGAGAGCAGAGTTTTTAGACAAGGTTGCAGAAGGATCTTAAAGAGAACAGAATTTGAAGACCGAGGTGCACCAGGACTGTTAAAGAGAGAAGAGGTTTGAGACTGGGGTTCAGAAGGCCTGTTATGGAGAGCAGAGTTCGGAGAAGGGCTCCAGAAGGACTGTTACTGTTGGTAGAGTTTGGCACTTGGTTGCAGAAGGATTTTACAGAGAGCAGATGTTGGAGACTGAGTTGCAGATGGACTGTTACAGAGAGTAGAGGTTGGAGACTGAGTTTCAGAAGGATCGTTGCAGAGAACAGAGGTTGGAGACTGGGGTACAGAAGGATCGCTGCAGTCAGCAGAGTTTCCAGACTGAGATGCAGAAGGACTCTTACACAGAGAAGAGGTTGAAGACTGAGGTTAAGAAGGACAGTTAGAGAGAGCAGATGTGGGAGACAGGGGTGCAGGACTGATACAGAGTAGAAGTTGGAGACTGAGGTACAGAAGGAGTGTTACAGAGAGCAAAGGTTGGAGATTGGGGTGCACAAGGACTGTTGCAGCGAGCAGAGATTGGAGACTGGGGTGCAGAGGGATCGTTGCAGAGAGCAGAGGTTGGAAAGTGGGGTGCAGAAGGCGTTTTCCAGAGAGCAGAGTTTGGAGACTGAGGTGCAGAAGGACTGTTACAGAGAGCAGAGATTGGAGACTGGAGTTCAGATGAACTGTTGCAGAGCAGAGTATAAAGACTAGGGTGTACAAGGACTGTTACAGAGAGCAGAGGTTGGAGACTGGGGTGTAGAAGGACTGTTGCAGAGATAAGACGATGGAGACTGGGTTGGAGAAGGACTGTTGCAGAGAGCAGATGTTGGAGACTGGGGTGCACAAGGAATTTTGCAGAGAGCAGTAATTGGAGACTGGGTGCATATGGACTATTGCAGACAGCAGAGGTTGCAGACTGAAGTGCAGAAGGACCGATACAGAGAGCAGAGTTTCGAGAATGTTGTGCAGAAGGACAATGCAGAAAGCAGATGTTGGACAATGTGGTGCAGAAGAACCCTTACAGAGAACAGAGGTTGGAGACTGCGGTACAGAATGACTGTTACAGAGAGCAGAGGTTTTTGACTGGGGTGCAGAATAACTGTTGTATAGATCAGAGTTTGGAGACTTCGGTGCAGAAGGACCATTGCAGAAAGCAGCGGTTGAAGACTGGGTTTTAGAAAAATCTTACAAGGAGTAGAGTTTGCACACTGAGGTGCAGAACGACTGTTGCGGAGAAGATAGGTTGGAGATTGGGGCGAAAAAGGACTTTTGCAGAGAAAAGAGGTTGGAGTTTGAGGTGCAGAAAAACTGTTACAGAGAGCAGAGGTTGGAGACTGGGGTGCAGAATGACTGATACATAACGCAGAGTTTGGAGACTCGAGTGCGTATGGACCTTTACAGAGAGTAGAGGTTGCAGACTGCAGTATAGAAGGACTGTTACAGAGAGCAGAGGTTGGAGACAGGTTTGCAAAATTATCTTACAGAGAGCATAGGTTGGAGACTGGGGTGCAGAAGGACTGTTGCAGAGCAGATTATGGAGACAAGGGTGTAGAAGGACTGTTACAGAGAGCAGAGGTTGTAGACTGGGCTGCAGAAGCATCATACAGAGAACCGAGTTTGGAGACTGAGGTGCAGAAAGACTGTTGCAGATAGCAGAGATTGGAAACTGGGGTTCAGAAAGACTGATACAGAGGGTAGAGTTGGAAGACTGGTGTGCAGAAGCATCTTACAGCGAGCGAAGTATGGAGACTGAGGTGCAGAAAGGCTGTTGCAGAGAGACTGGAGTGCAGAAGGCCTCTGACAGAGAGCAGAGATTTGAGACTGAGGTAACGAAGGACTGTTGCAGAGAACAGAAGTTGGAGACTGGGGTGCATAACGACAGTTGCTGAGAGAAGAGGTTGGAGACTGATGTGCAGAAGGACTTTTACAGAGAGCACAGGTTCGGATACTTGGGTGCAAAATTAATGTTGCAGAGAGCAGAGGTTGGAGACTGGGGTGCAGGAGAACTGTTACAGAAAGCAGAGGTTAGAGACTGAGGTGCAGAAATACTGTTAAAGAGAGCAGAGGTTGGAGAGTGGGTTCAGAAAGACTTATAGTGAAAGCAGATGTTGGAGACTTGTGTGCAGAAGGAACGATAAAAAGAGCAGAGTTTGTAGACTCCAGTAAACAAGGACTGCTACAGAGTGCAGAGGTTGGGAGACTGGGGTGCAGAAGGACTGTTGCAGAAAACAAAGGTTGGAGACTGGGGTGCAGAAGCACCTTTGCAGACAGCAGAGGTTGGAGACTTAGGTGCAGTATTATTGTTACCAAGAGCAGAGTTTGGAGACTGGGGTGCAGAAAGACTGTTTTAGTGAGCAGAGTTTGCCAGACTGGGTTTCTGAAGGGTCTTACAGAAAGAAGAGGTTGGAGACTGATGTACAGAAGGACTGTTACAGCGAGCAGAGTTTGGAGACTGGGGTGCAGAAGGAATGTTACAGTGAGAAGAGTTTGGAAACTGGGGTGTACAAAAATCTTACAGAGAGGAAATTTTTGAGACTGCACTGCAGAAAGATTGTTGCAGAGAGCAGACTTTTGAGACTGGGGTGCAGAAGGATCATTGCAGAGAGTAGATAATGGAGACTGGTGTATAGAAGGACTGTTCTAGAGAGCAGAGTTTGGAGACTGGGGTGAAGAAGGACTGTTGCAGAGAGCAGTTGTTGAACACTGAGGTGTAGAAAAACTGTTACAGAGGGCAGTGTTTAGAGAGTAAGGTGCAGAAGAACTGTCGCAGAGAGGAGAGGTTTGAGACTGGGTGCAGAAGGACTGTGCAGAGTGCAGTTTTTGGAGACTGTGGTGCAGAAAGACTTTTACAGAGAATAGAGGTTAGAGACTGCGGTACAGAAGGACTGTTAAATAGAGCAGAGGTTTGAGACAGGTGTGCAGAAGGATCTTACAGAGAGCAGATGTTGGAGATTGGGTGCAATAGGACTGATGCAGAGAGCAGAGGTTGGAGAATGGGGTGCAGAAGGATTGTTGCAGAGAGAAGCTTTTGGATACTGAGGTGCAGAAGTCCTGTTACACAGAGCAGAGCTTGGAGACTGGGAGCAGATTACCTGTAACATACAGCAGAGTTTGGAGACTGAGTGGCATAAGGATCTTAAAGAGAGCAGAGGTTGGTTACTGAGGTGCCGAAGGACTGTCAGAGAGAGCAGAGGTTGGAGACTGGGGTTCAGAAGGATCCTTTCAGAGAGCATAGTTTTCAGAATGAGTTTTAGAAAAACTGTTGCAGAGAGCAGATGTAGGAGACTTGGGTGCAGAAGAACTGTTACAGAGTGTAGAGGTTGGAGACTTGGGTGTAGAAGGATTATTGCGGAGAACATAGGGTGCAGACTGGGGTGCTTAAGAAGTGTTACAGACAGCAGAATTTTGAGACTGGGGTGAAGAAGGAGTGTTATAGAAAGCAGAGTTTGGAGACTGGTTTTTACAAAGATCTTACAGAGAGCAGAGGTTGGCGACTGAGGTGCAGAAGGACTGTTACAGAGAGTAGATGTTGAAGACTGAGGTGCAGAAAGACCTTTGCAAAGAGAAGAGGTTGAAGACTGAGGTGCAGAAGGACTGTTGCAGAGTGCAGAGGTTGGAGACTAGGGTGTAGGACTGTTGCAGAGAGCAGAGGTTTGAGTTTGGGGTGCCAAAAACTGTTGCAGCGAGCAGACATTAGAAACTGAGGTGCAGAAGGACTTGTAAAGAGAGCAGAGTTTGGAGACTGGGGTGCAGAAGAACTGTTGAAGAGAACAGAGTTTGGAGACTGGGGTGCAGAAGGATCATTGGGGCGAGCAGAGTATCGAGACTGGGAGGTAGAAGGACTGTTGCAGAGAGCAGAAGTTGTAGACTGGGGTGTTGAACGACTGTTGCAGAGACCAGAGGTTGGTGACTGGGATGCAGAATTACTATTACAGTGAGCAGACTTTGGAGACTCGGGTGCAAAAGGGTCGTTGCAGAGAGCAGATTTTGTAGACTGGGGTGCAGAAGGATCGTTATAGAGAGCAGAGATTGGAGACTGTGGTGCAGAAGGTCTTTTACAGAAAGCAAAGTTTGAAGACTGGGGTGCAGAGGACTTTTACAGAGAGCACAGGTTGGAGACTCATGTGCAGAAAATCTATTGCAGAGAGCAAAGTTTGGAGACTCGGTTGCAGAAGGAGTGTTGCAGACAGCACAGATTGGAGACTGCGGATCAGAAGGACCCTTACAGATAGCAGAGTTTGGAGACTGCTTTACAGAAGTACTTTCACAGAGAGCAGAGGTTGGAAACAGGTGTGCAGAAGGATCTTACAGACAGCATAGGTTTGAGACTGGGGTGCAGGAGGACTGGTGCAGAGAGCAGAGGTTGGGGACTGAAGTGCAAAAGGATAGTTGAAGAGAGAAGAGTTTGGAGACTGGGGTCAAAAGGCCTGTTATAGACAGCATAGGTTGGAGATTGGGGTGCAGAAGGCCTGTTACAGAGAGCAGAGTATAAAGAGTGGGTTGCAAAAGGATCTTAAAGAGACAAAGTTTGGAGACTGAGGTAAATAAGGACTATTACAGAGAGATGAGGTTTGAGACTGAGATGCAGAAGGGTCGTTCCAGAGAGAAGAGTTTTCAGAAAGAGGTGCAGAAGGACTGTTACTGAGAGCAGAGGTTGGAGACTGGGGTATAGAAGGACTGATACAGAAAGTAGATGTTGGTGACTGTGGTGCAGAAGGACTGTTGCAGAGAGCAGAAAATAGAGACTGGGGTGTAGAAGGACTATTGCAGAGAGCAGAGGTTGCAGACTGAGGTGCAGAAGGACTGTTACAGAGAGCAGAGTTTGGAGAATGTGGTGCAAAAGGACTGATACAGAAAGCAGTAGTTGGAGACTGGGGTGCAAAAGGACCCTTACAGAGAACAGAGGTTGGAGACTGCGGTACAAAAGGAATGTTACAGAGTGCAGAGGTTGGAGACTGGGGTGCAGAATAACTGTTGTAGAGAACAGAGGTTGGAGGCTGGGGTGCAGAAGGACCATTGCAGAAAGCAAAGGCTGGAGACTGGGTTTCAGAAGGATCTTACAGAGAGCAGAGTTTGGACACTGAAGTTCAGAAGGACTTTTGAAGAAAGCAGAGTTTGGAGATTAGCCCGCAGAAAGACTTTTGCAGAGAGCAGAAATTTTAGTCTGAGTTGCAGAAGGACTGTTACAGAAAGCCGAGTTTAGAGACCAGAGTGCAGAAGGACTGATACAGAAAGCAGAGTTTGGAGACTGGTGTCCAGAAGGACCATTACAGAGAGCAGAGTTTGGAGACTGCAATACAGAAGGACTATAACAGAGAGCAGAGTTCGGAGACTTGGGTGCCGAAGGACTGTTGCAGAGAGCAGACGTTGGAGAATGAGGTGAAGAAGGACTCTTACAGAGACCAGAGGTTGAAGACTTGAGTTCAGAAGGACTGATAGAGAAAGTAGAAGTTGGAGAGTGGGGTGCAGAAGGACCGTTACAGAGAGAAGAGTTAGGAAACTTCAGTACAGAAGGACTGTTACAGAAAGCAGAGGATGGAGACTTGGGTAAAGAAGGACTTTTGCAGAGAGCAGATGTTGGAGACTGGGGTTCAGAAGGACTGTTGCAGAGAGCAGAGGTTTAAGACTGGTGTGCAAAAGGACTGTTGCACAGAGCAGAGGTTGAAGAGTGTGGTGCAGAAGGACTGTTTCAGAGAGCAGAGTTTGGAGACTCTTGTGCAGAAGGACTGATACAGAAAGTAGAGGTTGGAGACTGGGGTGCAGAATGAACATTACAGAGAACAGAGGTTGAAGACTGTGGTACAGAAGAACTGTTGTAGAGAACAAGGTTGGAGAGTGGGGTGCAGAGGGACCATTGCAGAGGTCAGACGTTGGAGACTGGGTTGCAAAAGGACTGATACTGAGTGTAGAGTTTGGAGACTAGGGAGCAGAAGGATGTTACAGAGAGGAAAGTTTGGAGACTGGGGTGCAGAAGGATTGTTGCAGAGAGACGACGTTGGAGACTTGGGTGCAGAAGGATCGTTGTAGAGAGTAGATAATGGAGACTGGTGTATAGAAGGACTGTTCTAGAGAGCAGATTTTAGAGACTGGGGTCCAGAAGGCCTGTTGCAGAAAGCAGTTGTTAAAGACTGAGGTGCAGAAAAACTGTTACAGAGAGCAGTGGTTGAAGACTGAGGTGCAGAAGGACTTTTGAAGAGAGCAGAGGTTGGAGACTGGGTGCAGAAGGAGTGTGCAGAGTGC
Source organism: Ictidomys tridecemlineatus (assembly GCF_052094955.1). NCBI lineage: Eukaryota > Metazoa > Chordata > Mammalia > Rodentia > Sciuridae > Ictidomys > Ictidomys tridecemlineatus. Next base: position 72,578 of record NW_027522647.1, read on the forward strand.
AGTGTTTCCAGACTGTGGTGCAAAAGGACTGTTGCAGATACCAGAGGTTTTAGACTGCGGGGAAAGACTGTTACAGAGAGCAGAGGTTGAAACTTGGGGTGCAGAACGACGGATACAGAAAGCAGAGTTTGGAGACTGGGGTGTAGAAGGACCGTTACAGAAAATAGAGGTTGGAGACTGTGGTAAAGAAGTACTGTTAAAGAGAGCAGAGGTTGGAGACAGGTGTGCAGAATTATCTTACAGAGAGCAGAGGTTGGAGACTGGGGTGCAATAGGACTGTTGCAGAGAGCAGAGGTTGGAGAATGGGGTGCAGAAAGATCGTTGCAGAGAGAAGAGGTTGGAGACTGAGGTGCAAAAGACCTGTTACACAGAGCAGAGCTTGGCGACTGGGGAGAAGAAGGCCTTTAACATAGAACAGCGTTTGGAGACTGGGTGGCATAAGAATCTTACAGAGAGCAGATTTGGTGACTGAGGTGCTGAAGGACTGTCAGAGAGAGAAGAGGTTGTAGACTTTGGTCCACAAGGATCGTTGCAGAAAGCTGAGTTTTCAGAATGAGGTTTAGAAAAACTGTTGCAGATAGCAGATATTGGAGACTGGGGTGCAGAAGAACTCTTGCAGAGAGCAGAGTTTGGAGACTTGAGTGTAACAGGATCATTGCAGAGAGAAGACGGTGGAGACTGGGGAGCCGAAGGACTGTTACAGAGAGCAGATTTTGGAGACTGGGGTGCAGAAGGACTGTTACAGAGAGCAGATGTTGAAGACTGAGGTGCAGAAAGACCTTTGCAAAGAGAAGAGGTTGGAGACTGAGGTCCAGAAAGACTGTTGCCGAGTGTAGAAGTTGGAGACTTGGGTGTAGAAGGACTGTAGCAGAGAGCAGAGGTTGGATATTGGGGTGCTGAAGGACTGTTGCAGAGAGCAGACGTTGGAGACTGAGGTGCAGAAGGACTGTTACAGAGAGCAGCGTTTGGAGACTTGAGTGCAGAAGGACTGATAGAGAAAGCAGAGCTTGGAGAGTGGGGTGCACAAGAACCGTTACAGAGAGAAGAGTTTGGAATCTGCAGTACAGAAGGACTGTTACAGAGAGCAGAGTTTGGAGACTGGGTTGCAGAAGGACTGTTACAGAGTGCAGAGTTTAAAGACTGGGTTGTAGAAGGATATTACAGAGAGCAGAGTTGGGAGAATGAGGTGCAGAAGGACTGTTACAGAGAGCAGAATTAGGAGACTGTCTTGCAGAAAGGTGGTTTCAGGGAGAAGAGTTTTCAGACTGAGGTTAAGAAGGACTGTTTCAGAGAGCAGATGTTCGAGACTGGGGTGCAGAAGGACTGTTGCAGAGAGGAGAGTTTGGAGACTGGGGTGCAGAAGGACTGTTATAGAGAGCAGAGTTTTGAGACTGGGTTGCTGAAGGATCTTACAGAGAGTAGAGGTTGGAGACTGGGGTGCAGGTGGACTGTTACAGAGAGCAGTGGTTTGAGACTGGGGTGCAGAATAATCGTGCAGAGAGCAGAGGTTTCAGACTGAGGTCCAGAATGACGGTTACAAAGAGCAGACGTTGGAGACTGAGGTGTAGAAAGACTGTTACACGGAGAAGAGTTTGGAGACTCAGGTGCAGAAGGACTGTGAAAGGAAGCAGAAGGACTGTGAAAGGAAGCAGAGATTTACATTAAACAGGGATGAGAAAAGAGGAGGGGAGGGGAGGGGAGGGGGGATAGTAGAGAATAGGACAGACAGCAGAATACATCAGACACTAGAAAGGCAATATGTCAATCAATGGAAGGGTAACTGATGTGAAACAGCAATCTGCATACGGGGTAAAGTTGGGAGTTCATAACCCACGTGAATCAAACTGTGAAAGATGATGTATTAAGAACTGTGTAATGTTTTGAACGACCAACAATAAAAAAAAAAAAAGAAAAAAAAAAAAAAAAAAAAAAAAAAAAGGAAGCAGAGTTTGGAAATTGGGGTGTAGAAGGACTGTTACTGAGAGCAGAGGTTGGAGACTGGGGTGCCGAAGGATTCTTACATAGAGCACAGGTTGGAGACTGAGGTGCACACGGATAGATACAGAGAACAGAGGTTAGAGATTTCGGTTCAGACAGACTGATACAGATAGCAGAGGTTGGAGACTGAGGTGTGGAAGGACCCTTACAAAGAGCACAGGTTGGAGACTGCGGTACAGAAGGACTGTTACAGAGAGCAGATCTTGGAGTCTGGAGAGCGGAAGTACTGTTTCAGAGGACAGAGGTTGGAGACTGGGGTGAAGGAATAATGTTACAAAGAGAAGAGTCTGGAAACTGAAGTGCAGAAGGATATTACAGAGAGCAGAGGTTGGAGACTGTGGTGCAGAAGGACTGTTGCAGAGAGCAGACATTGGAGACTAGGGTCCAGAAGTACTGTTGCAGAGAACAGATGTTGGAGACTGGGGTGCCGAAAGACTTTTGCAGAGAGCAGAGGTTGGAAACTGGGGTACAAAAGGATTGTTATAGAGAGCAGAGTTTTTAGACTGGGGTGCAGAGGGATCGTTGCAGAGAGCAGAGGTTGGAAACTGGGGTGCAGAAGGACTGTTGCAGAGAGCAGATGTTGGAAACTGGTGTACAGAAATATCGTTGCAGGCAGCAGAGGTTTAAGACTGGGGTGCAGAAGGACTGTTACAGAGAGTAGAGTTTCGAGACTGAGGTGCAGAAGGATCGTTGCAGAGAGCAGAGTTTGGAGACTGGGGTGCAGTATAACTCCTCCAGAGAGCAGAGTTTTTAGACAAGGTTGAACAAGGATCTTACAGAGAGCAGAGTTGTAGACCGATGTGCATCAGGACTGTTACAAAGAGCAGAGGTTGGAGACTGGGGTGCAGAAAGATCGTTGTAGAGAACAGAGTTTTCACACTGAGGTGCAGAAGGACTTTTGCAGAGAGCACATGTTGGAGACTGGGGTGCAGAAGGACTGTTGCAAAGAGAAGAGATTGGGGACTGGGGTCCATAAGGATCGTTTTAGAGAGCAAAATTTTGAGACTGGAGTGCAGAAGGATTGTTATAGAGAACACAGTTTGGAGACTGGGGTGCAGAAAGCCCATTATGGAGAGCAGAGTTTGGAGCAGGGGTTCAGAAGTACATTTACAGAGAGTAGTTTTTGGAGACTGAGGTGCAGAAGGACCGTTGCAGAGAGCAGAGTTTGAAGACTGAGGTGCAGAAGGATTGTTACAGAGAGCAGAGTTTGGAGACTGGGTTGCAGAGGGACTGTTACAGAGAACAGAGTTTTCAGACTGGGGTGCAGACGAACCTTTTCAGAGTGCAGAGGTTGGAGACTCAGGTGCAGAAGGATTGTTATAGAGAGCAGAGGTAGGATAGTGGTGTGCAAAAGGACTGATCCAGAGAGCATATGTTGGAGAATGCAGTTCAGAAGACCTGTTACAGAGAGCAGCGGTTGGAGACTAAGGTGCTGAAGGATCATTTCAGAGAGCAGATATTGCAGACTGAGGTGCAAAAAAACTGTTATAGAGAGGAGCAGTTGGAGACTTGGGTGCAGAAGGATTTTTACAAAGAGCAGAGGATGGAGACTGCTGTGCAGAAGGAGTGTTACAGAGAGCAGAGGTTGGAGCTTGGGGTTCAGAAGAACTGTTACAGAGAGCAGAGCTTGGAGACTGGGGTGCAGAAGAAGTGTTGCAGAGAGTAGAGTTTGGAGACTGTGGTGAAGAAGGATCGATGCAGAGAACATAGGTTGAAGACTGAAGTGCAGAAGGATCGCTTCAGAGAGCAGTGGTTGGATACTGGGGTGTAGAAGGACTGTTGCACAGAGAAGAGGTTGGAGACTGGGGTGCAGAAGGATTGTTGCAGAGAGCAGAGGTTGGAGACTGAGGTGAAGAAGAACTGTTATAGAGAGCAGAGGTGGGAGACTTGGGTGTAGAATAACTGATATGGAAAGTAGAGTTTGGAGTCTCGGGTGCAGAAGGACCATTACAGACAGCAGAGGTTGGAGACTGCAGTACAGAAGGACTGTTACAGAGAGCAGAGTTTGGAGCCTTGGGTGTACAAAAACTTTTGCTTAGAGCAGAGGTTGGAAAATCGGGAGCAGAAGTACTGTTACAGAAAGCAGAAGTTGGAGACTGAGGTGCAGAAGGATCTTTGAAGAGAGCAGTGTTTTCAGACTGAGGTGCAGAAAGACTGTTACAGAGAGCAGATGTGAAAGACTGGGGTGTACAAGGACTGTTGCAGAGAGTAGAAGTTTGAGAATGGCGTCCAGAAGGACTGTTGCCGAGAGCAGAGGTTGGAAACTGGGATGGAGAAGAACTGCTGCAGAGAGTAGAGGTTAGTGACTGAGGTGCAGAAAGGACTGTTACAGAGAGCAGACGTTGGAGACTGGGGTGCAGAAGGACTGATACAGAAAGCAGACGTTGGTGACCTGGGTGCAGAAGGACTGTTGCAGAAAGCAGAGGTTGGAGACAGGGGAGAAGGACTGTTGCCGAGAGCAGATGCTGGAGACTGGGGTGCAGAAGGACTGTTGCAGAGAGAAGAGATTGCAGACTGGGGTGAAGAAGGACTATTGCAGACAGCAGAGGTTGCAGACTCAGACTGAGGTACAGAAGGACTGTTACAGAGAGAAGAGTTTGGAGAATGTAGGGCAGAAGGACTGATACAGAAAGCAGAGGTTGGAGACTCAGCTTCAGAAGGACCTATACAGAGAACAGAGGTTGGGAGACTGCGGTACAGAAGGACTGTTACAGAGAGAAGAGATTGGAGACTGGGATGCAGAATAAGTGTTGTATAGAACAGAGGTTGGAGACTGGGGTACAGAAGGACCATTGCAGAAAGCAGAGGTTGGAGATTGGGGCGCAGGAATACTGTTGCAGAGAGCAGAGTTTGGAGTCTGAGGTGCAGAAGGACTGTTACAGAGAGCAGAGGTTCGAGACCAGGTTGCAGAAGAACTGATACAGAAAGGAAGTTTGAAGACTGGGGTGCAGAAGGACCATTACAGAGAGCAGATGTTGGAGACTGCAATACAGAAGTACTGTTACAGAGAGTAGATGTTTGAGACTGCGGTGGAAAAGGACTGTTACAGAGAGCATATTTATGAGACTGGGGTGATGAAAGACTGTTGCAGAGAGAAGAGGTTGAAGACTGGTTGCAGAAGGACTGCTGCAGAGAGCAGAGGTTGCAGAGTGAGGTGAAGAAGGACTGTTTCAGAGAGCAGAATTTGGAGACTGTGGTTAAGAAAGACTGATACAGAAAGCAGAGGTTGGAGACTGGGGTGCAGAAGGACTCTTACAGAGAACAGAGGTTGAAGACTGTGGTACAGAAGAACTGTTGTAGAGAACAGGTTGGAGACTGGGGTGCAGAAGGAATGTTAGAGAGAGCAGCGTTGGAAACTGGGTTCAGAAGGATCATACAGAGAGGAAAGTTTAGAGACTGGAGTGCAGAAGGAATTTTGCAGAGAGCAGACGTTGGAGACTGGGGTGCAGCAGGATCGTTGCAGAGAGTAGATTATGGAGACTGGGGTATAGAAGGATTGTTCTAGAGAGCAGAGGTTGGAGACTGGGCTGCAGAAGGACTCTTGCAGATAGCAGTTGTTGAAGACTGATGTGCAGAAAAACTGGTACAGAGAGCAGTGTTTGGAGACTGGGGTGCAGGACTGATACTGAGAGCAGAGATCGGAGACGGGTTAAGAAGGACTGTTAAAGAGAGCAGAGTTTAGAGACTTGGGTACAGAAGGTCTGTTACAGAGAGGAGAGTTTGTAGACTGGGTGAAGAAGGCCTCTTACAGAGAACAGAGTTTGGAGACTGATGTGCAGAAGGACTGTTACAGAGATCAGAGTTTGGAGACTGGGGTGCAGAAAGACTGTTGCAGAGTGAAGTGTTTGGAGACTGGGGTGCAGAAGGACTGTTGCAGAGAGCAGAGGATGGAGACTGGGGTGCAGAAGGACTGTTACAGACAGCAGAGGTTGAAGCCTGGCGTGCACAACGAGGGATACAGAAAGAAGAGTTTGAAGACTGGGTGCAGAAGGACTGATACAGAAAGCAGAGGTTGAAGATGGGGTGCAGTAGGTCCCTTACAGAGAACAGAGGTTTGAGACTGCTGTACAGAAGGACTGTTACAGAGAGCAGAGTTTGGAGACTGGGGTGCACAATAAATGTTGTAGAGAACAGAGGTTGGAGGCTCTGGTGCTGAAGACCATTGCAGAAAACATATGTTGGAGACTGGGTTTTAGAAGGATCTTACAGAGAGCAGAGTTTGGACTCTGAGGTGCAGAAGGACTGTTGCAGAGAGCAGAGGTTTGAGATTGGGGCGCAGAAGGACTGTTGTCGAGAGCAGAGGTTGGAGTCTGAGGTGCAGAAGGACTGTTACAGAGAGCAGAGTTTGGTGACGTCGGTGGAAAAGTACTGCTGCAGAGAGCAGATTTTAGAGACTGGGGTGAGGAAGGACTGTTGCAGAGAGCAGAGGTTGAAGACTGGGGTGCAGAAGGACTGTATCAGAGAGCAGATGTTGCAGAGTGAGGTGCAGAAGGACTGTTACAGAGAGCAGAGTTTGGGGACTGTGGTGCAGAAGGACTGATACAGAAAGGAGATGTTGGAGACTGGGGTGCAGAAGTACCCTTACAGAGAACAGAGGTTGAAGACTGCGTTACAGGAGAACTGTTGTAGAGAACAAGGTTGGAGACTGGGGTGCAGAGGGACCATTGCAGAGAGCAACTTTTGAGAATGGGGTGCTGAAGAATGTTTCAGAGAGAGAGCAGAGTTTGAAACTGGGGTGCACAAGGATCTTACAGAGAGGAAAGTTTGGAGACTGGGGTGAAGATGGATCGTTGCAGAGAGTAGATTATGGAGACTGGGGTATAGAAGGACTGTTCTAGAGAGCAGAGGTTGGAGACTGGAGTGCAGAAAGACTGTTTCAGAGAGCAGTTGTGAAGACTGATATGCAGACAAACTGTTACAGAGAGCATGTTTGGAGACTAAGTTGCAGGACTGCTACTGAGAGCAGAGTTTGAAGACTTGGGTGCAGAAGGATCTTACAGAGAACAGAGTTTGGAGACTGAGGTGCAGAAGGACTGTTCCAGAGATCAGAGGTTGGAGATTGGGGTGCAGAAGGACTGTTAAAGAGAGCAGAGTTCAGAGACTTGGGTGCAGAAGGCTGTTACAGAGAGCAGAGGATGGAGACTGAGGTGAAGAAGGACTGTTACAGAGATAAATGTTGAATACTGAGGTGCAAAAGACCATTGCAGAGAGCAGATGTTGGAGACTGAGGTGCAGAAGGACTGTTGCGGAGTGCAGATGTTTGAGACTTGGGTGTAAAAGGACTGTTGCAGCGAGCAGAGGTTGGGGATTGGGGTGCCAAAGGACCTTAGCAGAGAGCAGAATTTGGAGACTGAGGTGCAGATGGACTGTTACAGAGAGCAGAGGTTGGAGACTTGAGTGCAGAAGGACTAATAGAGAAAGCAGTGGTTGGAGACTGGGGTACAGAAGGACAGTTACAGAGAGAAGAGTTTGGAAACTGCAGTACAGAGGAACTGTTACAGAGAGCAGAGTTGGAGACTGGGGTGGAGAAGAACTGTTACAGAGATCTGATGTTGGAGACTGGGGTTCAGAAGGACTGTTGTAGAGAAGAGGTTGGAGACTGGGGGTGCAGAAGAAGTGTTGCAGAGAGTACGGGTTGGAGATTGCAGTGCAGAAGACTGAGGTGAAGAAGGACTGTTGGAGACAACAGAGTTTGGAGACAGGGGTGCAGAAGGACCATTGCAGAGAGCAGAGGTTGCAGACTTAGGTGCAGAAGGATTGTTACAGAGAGCAGAGGTTGGAGACTGGGGTGCAGAAGGACTGTTGCAGAATGCAGAGTTTAGAGACTTGGGTGCAGAAAAAACTGTTGCAGAGAACGGAGTTTGGAGACTGGGTCGCAGAAAGACCGTTGCTGAAAGCAGCGGTTTTAGACTGACGTGAAGAAGGATTGTTACAGACAGCAGAGGTTAGAGACTGAGGTGATGAAGCACTGTTACAGAGAGCAGAGGTTGGAGACTGGGGTGCAGATGGATCTTACAGAGAGCAGATTGGAGATTGGGGTGAAGAAGGACTGTTATAGAAAGCAGAGTTTGGAGACTTGGGTGCAAAATGACTGTTGCAGAGAGCAGAGGTTGAAGCTGAGGTGCAGAAGGACTGTTGCAGAGAGCAGAGTTTGGAGACTGGGGTGCAAAAGGACTGATATAAAAAGCAGAGTTTGGAGACTGCGGTGCAGAAGGACCATTACAGAGAGCAGAGGTTGGAGACTGTGGTACAGAAGGACTTTTACAGAGAGCAGAGGTTGCACACTGGGGTGCAGAGGACTATTGCAGACAACAGAGGTTGAAGACTGAGGTGTAGAAACACCGTTGCAGAGAGCAGAGGTTGGATACTCATGAGCAGAAGCATTGTTACAGAGAGCAGAGTTTGGAGACTGGAGTACAGAAGGACTGTTTTCAAAGAGCAGAGGTTGAAACCTGGTGCAGAATGATCTTACAGAGAGCAGAGTTTGGAGGCTGGGGTGCAGAAGAAGTGTTGCAGAGTGCAGACGTTGGAGACTGGGGTGTAGAAGGATCATTGCAGAGAGAATAGGTTGGATACTGTGGTGCTGAAGGCTCGTTACATAGAGCTGAGTTTATAGACTGCGGTGCATGAGGCCTGTTACAGAGAGCAGAGTTTGGAGACTGGGGAGCAGGTGGACTGTTACAGAGAGCAGAGTTTAGATACTGGGTTGCAGAAGGACCTTATATAGAGCTGAGTTTGGAGACTGAGGTTTAAGTAGGACTCTTACAGAGAGCAGAGGTTGGAGACTGGGGTTCAGAAGGATACTTGCAGAGAGCAGAGGTTTCAGACTGAGGTGCAGAAGGACTGTTGAGAATGCAGACGTTAAAGACTGGGTTGCAGAAGGACGGTTGCAGTGAGGAGATGTTGGAGGCTGGAGTGCAGAAAGACTCTTACAGAGAGCAGAGTTTAGAGACTTGGTGGAAGAAGTCATGTTACAGAGAGCAGAGTTTGGAGACTGTTGTGCAGAAGGACTGTTACAGAGTGCAGAATTTAAACACTGGGTTGTAGAAGGATCTTACAAAGAGCAGAGTTGGGAGAATGAGGTGAAGAAGGACTGTTACAGAGAGCAGAAGTAGGAGACTGTGGTGCAGAGGGGTCGTTGCAGTGAGCAGACTTTTCAGAGTGAGTTGCAAAAGGACTGTTGCAGAGAGCAGATATTGGAAACTGGGTGAAGAAGGACTGTTGCAGAGAGCAGAGGTTGGAGACTTTGGTGAAGAAGGATCGTTGCAGAGTGCGAAGGTTGGAGACCGGTGGGCAGAAGCACTGTTACAGAGAGCAGAGTTTCAAACTGGGTTGCAGAAGGATCTTACAAAGAGCAGAGGTTGCAGACAGGGGTGCAGAAAGATTGTTACAGAGAGCAGACGTTGGAGACTGGGGTCCAGAAAGATCGTTGCAGTAAGCAGAGTTGGAGACTGGGGTGTAGAAGGACTGTTGCAGAGAGCAGATGTTGGAGACTGGGGTGAATACGGACTGTTGCAGAGAGCAGAGGTTGGAGAGTGGGGTTCCCAAACACTGTTGCAGAGAGCTGAGGTTGGAGAATGAGGTGCAGAAAAACTGTTACAGAGAGCAGAGGTTGGAGACTGGGGTGCAGAAGGACTGTTACAGAGAGCAGAGGTTGAAGACTAGGGTTCAGATGGATCTTACAGAGAGCAGATTTTGGAGACTGTGGTGCAAGAGGACTGTTGCAGAGAGCAGAGGTTGGAGACTGAGGTGCAGAAAAACTGTTACAGAGAGCAGAGGTTGGAGACTGCGGTGCAGAAGGACGGTTACACAGAGGAGAGTTTGGAGACTGGGGTGCAGAAGGACTATTGCAGAGAGCAGAGGTTGTTGACTGTGGTGCAAAAGGACTGTTGCAGAGAGCAGAGGTTTGAGACTGGTGTGGAGAAGAATCGTTGCAGAGAGAAGAATTTTGAGACTTGGGTGCAGAAGGTCTGTTACAGAGAGCAGTGGTTGAAGACTGGGTTGATGAAGGATCTTACAGAGAGCAGAGATTTTAGACTGAGGAGCAGGGAAACTGTTACCGAGAGCAGTGTTTGGAGACTGGGGTGCAGAAGGACTGTTACAGGAAGCAGATTTTGGAAGTTGGTGTGCAGCAGGACCGTTAAGGAGAGCAGAGTTAGGAGACTGCGGTATAGGACTGTTATCGAGAGCAGAGTTTGGAGACTGGCGTGCAGAAGGACTCTTACATAGAGCACAGGTTGAGACTGAGGTGCAAATGGATAGAGACAGAGAACAGAGGTTGGAGACTGGGGTTCAGACAGACTGATACACAAAGCAGAGTTTGGAGACTGGGGTGTAAAATGACCGTTACAAAGAGCAGAAGTTGGAGACTCTGGTACAGAAGGACTGTTACAAAGAGCAGATCTCATAGACTGGGGAGCAGAAGGACTGTTGCAGAGGACAGAGGTTGGAGACTGGGGAGGAGAAGGAATGTTACAGTGAGCAGAGTTTTCAGACTGAGGTGCAGAAGGACTGTTGCAGAGAGCACATGTTTGAGACTGTGGTGGAGAATGACTGTTGCAGCAAGCAGACGTTGGAGACTGGGGTCCAGAAAGATCGTTGCAGAGAGCAGAGTTTGGAGACTCGGGTGCAGAAGGACTGTTGCAGAGAGCAGATGTTGGAGAATGGGTTGCAGAAGGACTGTTACAGAGAGCAGATTTTAGAGACTGAAGTGCAGAAAGACTGTTACAGAGAGCAGAGGTTGGAGACTGGGGTGCAGAAGGACTGTTACAGAGAGCAGATTTTGGAGACTGGGATGCTGAAGGACTGTTACAGAGAGCAGAGGTTAGAGACTGGGGTGCAAAGGGACTGTTCCAGAGAGCAGATGTAGGAGACTTGGGTGGAGTAGAATCGTTGCAGAGAGAAGAGGTTGGAGACTAGAGTTCAGAAGGCCTTTTACAGAGAGCAGAGTTTGGTGACTGGGTTCCAGAAGTCCTGTTACAGAGAGCAGAGGTTGGAGACTGTTGTGCAGAAGGACTTTACAGAGTGCAGATTTTAAAGACTGGGTTGCAGAAGGATCAAACAGAGAGCACAGTTGGGAGACTGAGGTGCAGAAGGACTGTTACAGAGAGCAGATGTTGAAGACTGGGGTGCAGAAGGTCTGTTGCAGAGAGCAGATGTTGGTAACTAGGGTGCAGAAGGACTTTTGTAGAGTGCAGAGGTTGGAGACTGGGGTGCAGAAGGACTGTTGCAGAGAGCAGAGGTTGGAGACAGAGGTGCGGAAGTCCTGCTAGAGAGAGCAGAGGTTAAAGACTCTGGTGCAGAAGAACTGTTACAGAGAGAAGAGGTTGGATACAGGGGTGCAGAAGAATCTTACAGAGAACAGAAGCTGGAGACTGTGGTGCAGAAAGACTGTTGCAGAGATCAGAGGTTGGAGACTGGGATGCAGTAGGATCATTGCAGAGAGCAGAGTTTGGAGACTGGGGAGCAGAAGGACTGGTTCGGAGAGTATTGGTTGAAGACTGGGTTGCAGAAGAATCGTGCAGAGACCAGAGGTGTCAGACTGAGGTGCAGAAGGACTGTTACAGAGAGCAGAGGCTGGAGACTGAGGTGCAGAAGGACTGTTACACTAAGAAGAGTTTGGAAATTGTGGTGCAGAAGGACCGTTACAGAGACCAGGATTTGGAGACTGCAGTATTGAAAAACTGTTACAGAGAGCAGAGGTTGGAGACTTGGCTGCAGAAAGAATGTTACAGAGAGAACAGGTGGGAGACTGAGGTGCAGAAGGATAGATACAGACAACAAAGGTTTGAAACTGGGCTTCAGAAGGACTGATACAGAAAGCAGAGTTTGGAAACTGGAGTGCAGAAGAATCTTACAGAGAGCAGAGATTGGAGACTGTGTTGCAGAAGGACTGTTGCAGAGAGCAGAGGTTGGAGACGGGTGCAGAAGGACTCTTGCAAACAGCAGAGGTTGGAGACTGGGTTGCAGAAGAACTGTTGCAAAGAGAAGAGGTTGGAGACTGGAGTGCAGAAGGACTGTTGCAGAGAGCAGCGTTTTGAGACTCAGGTGCAGAAGTCCAGTTACATAGAGCAGAGGTTAAAGACTTTGGTGCAGAAGGACTGTTGAAAAGAGCAGAGGTAGGAGACTGAGATGCAGAAAGACTGTTACAAAGAGCAGAGTTTGGAGACTGAGGTGCAGAAGAACTGATACAGAGAGCAGAGTTTGGAGACTGGGGTTCAGAAGGCCTGTTTCAGAGAGCAGAGTTTGGAGACTGCATATAGAAGAGCTGTTACAGAGAGCAGAGTTTGGAGACTGGGTTGCAGAAGAATATTACATAGAGCAGAATTTGGAGACTGCAGTGCAGAAGGATTGTTACAGAGAGCAGAGGGTGACGACTGGGGGTGCAGTAGGATTATTTAAGAGAGCAGAGGATGGAGACTGGTGTGCAAAAGAATCGTTGCAGAGAGCAGAGGTCGGAGACTTGGGTGCAGAAGGACGGTTGCAGAGAGAAGATGTTTGGAGACTGGGATGCAGAGGGATTGAATCAGAGAGCAGCAATTGGAAACTGGGTTGCAGAAGTACTGTAACACTGAGCAGATTTTGAAGACTGGAGTGTAGAAGGACTGTTACAGGAGCAGAGGTTGGAGACTGGGTATAGAAGGACCGATACAGAAAGCAGAGGTTGGAGATTTGGGTCAAGAATGAACCTTACAGAGAGCAGAGGCTGGAGACGGCAGTACAGAAAAACTGTTACAGAGAGCAGAGGGTGGAGACCAGGGTACAGAAGGACTGTTGACGAAAGCAGAGGTTGGAGAATTGGATGCAGAAGGACTGTTTAAGAGAGTAGATATTAAATACTGGGGTGAAAAAGAACTGTTTCAGAGAGCAGAAGTTGGAGACTGGGGTGAAGAAGGATTGTTGCAGGGAGCAGAGGTTGGAGCCTGGGGTGAAGAACGACTGTTACAGAGAGCAGAGTTTAAAGACTGGGTGCAAAAGGACTGTTACACAGAGAAGAGTTTGGAGACTGGGTGGCAGAAGGATCTTACATAGAGGAGAGTTTGGAGACTGAGGTGCAGAAGAAATGTTACCGAGAGCAATGGTTGGAGACTGGGGTGCAGAAGGATTTTTGCAGAGAGCAGAGTTTGGAGACTGACATTCTGAAGTACTCTAGCAGAAAACAGAGGTCGGATAATGGGGTGCAGAAGGACCGTTGCAGAGAGCAGATGTTGGAGACCGAGGTGCAGAAGGATTGTTACAGAGAGCAAAGTTTGGAGACTTGGATGAAAAAGGACTGTTAAGGAGATCGGAGTTTGGAGACTGGGTTGCAGAAGGATCTTTAGAGCAGAGGTTGGAGACTGTGGTGCAGACGAACTGTTTCACAGAGCAGAGGTTTGAGACTGGGGTGCAGAAGGACTGTTACAAAGAGCATAGTTTAGAGACAGCGTTGCAGAAGAATCTTGCAGAGAGAAGAGGTTGGAGACTGAGGTGGAACAGGATTGTTACAGAGAGCAGTGTTTGGAGACTGGGGTTCAGAAGGATCTTTGTAAAGAGCAGAGGTTTGAGACTGGGGTGGAGAAGGACTGTTACAAAGAATAGAGGTTGGAGACTGCGGTGCAGAAGGCTTGTTTCAGAGAGCAGAGTTTTGTGAAGGGATACAGAACGACTATTACAGAGGGCAGAGTTTGGAGACTGGGTTGCAGAAGGATCTTACAGAGAGCAGAGGTTGGAGACTGAGGTGCAGAAGGACTGATACAGAGAGTAGAATTTTGAGACAGAGGTTCAGAAGTACCATTGCAGAGAGCAAAGTTGGAGATGACATGCAGAAAGATTGTTACAGAGAGCAGAGTTTGGAGACTAGGGTGCAGAAGGACTGTTGCAGATAGCAGAGTTTGGAGAATGGGGTGAAGAAGGACTGTTGCAGGGAGCAGGTGTTGGAGATTGGGTGCAGAAGGACTGTTGGAGGTTGGAGAATAGGGTGCAGAAAGACCCTTCCAGAGAGCAGAGTTCGGAGACTGCAATACAGGACTGTTTCAGAGAACAGAGGTTGGAGAATGGTTTATAAAAGAACTGTTTCAGAGTGCAGATGTTGAAGAATGGGGTTCAGAAGTACGGTTGCAGAGAGCAGAGTTTAGAAACTGGGGTGCAGAAAGAATGTTACAGAGAGCAATTTTGGAGACTGGGGTGCAGAATAACTGATACAGAAAGCAGAGGTCGAGACTGGGGTGCAGAAGGACCGTTACAGGGAGAAGAGGTTGGAGACTGTGTTACAGAAAGACTGTTGTAGAGAGCAGAGGTTAGAGAATGGGGTGCAGAAGAACTGTTACAGAGAGCAGAGGTTAGAGAATGGGGTGCCCAAATAAGGTTGCAGACTGCAGAGGTTGGATACAGAGGTGGAAAAAGACTGTTACAGAGAGCAGAGGTTGGAAAACCTGGTTCAGAAGGACTTACCCAGAAAGCAGAGGTTTGAGACTGGGGTGCAGAAGGACCGTTACAGAGAGCAGATGCTGGAAAGGGTTGCATAAGGATCGTTGCAGAGGGTAGAGGTTGGAGACAGGGGTGCAGAAGGATGGTTGCAGATAGCAGAGGTTGGAGACAGAGGTGCAGAAAAATAGTTACAGAGAGTAGAGGTTGGAGACTGGGGTGCAGAAGGATCGTAGAAGAGAGCAGAAGTTGGATACTGAGTTGCAGAAGAATCATTGAAGACAGCAGAGGTGGAGACTGTGCTGCAGAAGTATCATTACAGAGAGAAGAGTTAGGAGACTGCGGTGCAGAAGGACTGTTACAAAGAGCACAGGTTGAAGACTGGGGTGCAGAAGGAATGTTGCAGAAAGCAGAGGTTTGAGACTGGGGTTCAGAAGGAATGTTGCAGAGAGCAGAGGTTGGAGACTGAGATGCAGAAGGACTGTTATACAGAGCAGACGTTGGAGACTGGGGTGAAGAATTATGATACAGAAAGCAGAGGTGTGAGACTGGGGTGCAGAAGGACCGTTACAGAGAGCAGGGGTTGCAGACTGGCGTGTAGAAGGACTATTTAAGAGAGCAGAGTTTGGAGACTAAGGTGCATAAGGCCTGATACAGAGAGCAGAGGTTGGAGACTGGGTTGCAGAAGGACTTTTATACAGAGCAGAGTTTTTAGGCTGGGTTTCAGAAGAATTTTACAGAGAGCAGTGCTTGGTGACTGTGGTGCAAAATGAATGTTACAGAGAGCTGTGATTGGAGACTCGGGTGCAGAAGGATCATGCAGAGAGCAGAGGTTTCAGACTGAGGTGCAGAAGGACTTTAACAGAGAGCAGAGGTTTTAGACTGAGGTGCATCAGGACTGTTACAGAGAGCAAAGTTTGGTTACTGAGGTGCAGAAGGACTGTTACAGAAAGCAGAGGTTGGAATTTGGGGTACAGAGGGACCATTAAAGAGAGCAGAGTTTGGAGACTGCGGTATAGAAAGACGGTAACAGTGAGCAGAGGTTGGAGAATATGGTGAAGAAGGACTCTTACGGAGAGCAGAGGTGGGAGAATGGGGTGCAGAAGGATTGGTACAGAGAGAAGAGGTTGGAGACTGGGGTGCAGAAGGACTGTTATACGGGGCAGAGGTTGAAGACTGGGGTGCAGAAGGTCTTTTGCAGAGAGCAGATGTTGGTAACTAGGGTTCAGAAGGACTGGTATAGAGAGCAGAAGTTGGAGACTGGGGTGCAGAAGGCCTGTTACAGAGAGCAGAGTGTGGAGAAGGGTTCAAGTATGACTGTTACAGATCACAGAGTTTGAAGACTGGGTTATAGAAGGATCTAACATAGAGCAGATGTTGGGGACCCAGGTGCAGAAGGACTGTTACAGAAAGTAGAGTTTGGAGACTGAGGTGCAAAAGGATCCTAGCAGAGAACAGCGTTTTAAGTCTGAGGTGCAGAAGGACTGTTGCAGAGACCACAATTTGGAGACTGGAGTGCAGAAGGACTGTTGCAGAGAGCAGAGGTTGGAGAATGGTGTGTAGAAGGCTTCTTATAGAGAACAGACTTTGGAGACTGGGTGCAAAAGGCCTGTTACAGAGAGGAGAGTTGGGAGAAGGTGTGCAGAAGGACTGTTAGAGAGGGCAGAGTTGGGAGACTGGGTTTCAGAAGGATCTTACAGAGAGCAGATGTTGGAGACTGAGGTGTAGAATGATCATTGCAGAGAGAAGATTTTGGAGACTGGGGTGCAGAAGGCCTGTTACAGAGAACAGAGTTTGGAGATTGGGGTGCAGAAGGCCTGATAAAGAGAGCAGAGGTTGATGAATGGCTTGCAGAAGGACTGTTATAGAGAGCAGAGTTAGAAGAATGGGTGGCAAAAGGATCTTACAGAGAGCAGATTTTGGAGACTGAGGTGAAGGAGGACTGTTACAGAGAGCAGTGGTTGGAGACTGGGGTTCAGAAAGATCCTGCAGAGAGAAGAGTTTTCAGACTGAGGTGTAGATCGAGTGTTACATAGAGCAGAGTTTGGAGACTGAGGTGCAGAAAGACTGTTACAGAGAGCAGATTTTGAAGTCTTGGGTGCAGAAGGATTTTTGCAGAGAGGAAAATTTTCAGACTGAGGTGCAGAAGGACTTTTGTAGAAAGCAGATGTTGGAGACTGGGTAGCAGAAAGTTCATTGCAGAGAGCAGAAGTTGGAGACTGCAGTACAGAAGGACTGTTCCAGAGAGCAGAGGTTGGAGACTAGGCTACACAAGGACTTTTTCAGAGAGCAGATTCTTGATACTGTTGTTCAGAAAGACTGTTGAAGAGAGAAGAAGTTGTATAATGGGGAGCAGAAGTACTTTGGAGAGACCAGAGGTTGGAAACTGAAGTGCATAAGGATGGAGAATAAAAGCAGAGGTTGGAAACTGGTGTGCAAATGTACCTTCACAGAGAGCAGAGTTTGGAGACTGCAGTACAGAAGGACTGTTGCAGAGAGCAAAGGTTGGAGACTTGGGTGCAGAAGGACTGTTTAAAGGGCAGATGTTGGACACTGGGGTGCAGACGGACTTTATCATAGAGCAGAGGTTGAAGACTGAGGTGGAGAAGGACTGTTACAGAGAATAGAGTTTGGAGACTGGGTTGCAGAAGAATCATTGCAGAGAGCAGATGTGGAGACTTGGCTGCAGAAGGACTGTTACACAGAGCACATGTTGCAGACTGGAATGCAGAAGATAATTTGCAGACAGCAGAGGTTGGATACTGGGGTGCATAAGGACTGTTTCAGTTAGCAGAGTTTGATATGAGGTGCAGAAGAACTGTTACAGAGAGCAGAGATTGTAGACCGTTGTGCAGAAGGACTGATACAGAAAGCAGAGGTTGGAGACTGGGGTGCAGAAGGACAGTTAATGAGAGAAGAGTTTGGAGACTGCGGTACAGAAGGATTGTAACAGAGAGCAGATGTTTTAGACTGGGGTTCAGAATAACTATTGTAGAGATCAGAGTTTGAAGACTGGGGTGCAGAAGGACCGTTGCAGAAAGCAGAGGTTGGAGACTGGCTTCCAGAAGGATCTTACAGAGAGCTGAGTTTGGACACTGAGGTTG